>NC_091675.1:55292500-55592500 GCF_042453785.1 Malus domestica | reverse complement strand
GCGTTCAGTGAACTCATTCTCTATTGAGCACCTACCGTACTTGTCTTGATGTCACACACACCAATGACTCGAGACTAATCACTCTCCCTGAGAGAAGACATAGTACGTACCGATCTTAACGGACTGTCAATGCCCAATTGGCAATCCTATGATCAGGAACATTTAGGATGTGTCTACGAAAGAATTGTCTCATGAATCTAACTTCATTAGATTACATTCTCCCAATCACATATTCCTTGGACTTTATCGTTTAAGCATATAACATTTATATGAGACGGCTCAAACAATAATCTTTGCCCTTTATATGCAAAACTAGATTAGTTTAACATGTGAAATGTCCGTAAAGTATCATCACATGATTGGCTTTAGGGCACATTTCCAACAATCTCCCACTTGCACTAGAGCCAATCAGCTAGGTCATCTTGATGATACCTCTTCTGTAGTCATTTCATAAATGGCTGAATAGTAGGCCTAGACAGTGGACATCTATATGTGTTATCCACAGAAGCAACCTTGAGAATAACGACGTCACCATTATACATGATTCTCAATCATGTGGTTCAGTCTCTCATTTGTGTTCGGATCTTGATGAGACCTTGATTCCCAGGCTTGAGCTATCACCCCATTAGTGTCATACACTTTCTGGTTGGAATCGAATAAAGAGTTCATAAATGAACTTTCCCATCCAAACAACATTGTTGTAAACTTCTTTATGGCAATATATTTTGCATTCATAATGGAACACACTAAAGTCATTACTTTAATGTTTCCATCCAAATATCTCTTTAGTCATAATAAAGAGATATATGTTTATCTCTTCATTCATAATGAAGAAACATCCAATGATGGATTAGATTCATAATCTAATACATTTACGCTTCCATTACGTCACTTTGATTCTTCCTCGATCTTTGAGGAATTTATCCTTTAATATTTCTTAAATACTTAAGGACTCACTTGACAATTGCCATGGTTCTGATCCTGGGCTTGCACTGATATCGTCTTGTACCGTTCTAGGTACAACTCATATCAATGATTTTCATACAATATGAAATACATAAATCACCTTTCTGCGTACGCATAAAGGATTCAATTTACGCATTATTTCTTTGGGAGTCAAAGGGGCACGTTCCCTTTGAGAAGGGCAACTTGCTAGTCTCACTAGAATCGTCCTTCTTATTGAAGTTTATCATCATATGAGAAACTTCCTAGCATCCATTGTCTATTATTAGGGATTGATATAATCCAATTATATCATGAAATATATCATTATAGATTTCCATCCCATGTATATAGACTATATCTCCCATATACATTCTATCTTCATATAATGTATTAAAGTCATAACTTTAACGAAGAAGTATTCTTTTCATTTCCAAAATTAATATATCGTATATATTTAAATTTTAGGAACATGATTAACTCCCACTAATCTTTTGTAAAACTAGTAAACAAAAGATTCATTTACATCTTTATGAGAAATCAAACGATTTGACCTTTCTCTCATAAGACGCTTATAGCTCCCACTAGCTTGCTACGATCCATGATGGATGGATCTCTACAACTTACACGTCTTGTGAGTCATAGTTTTAGACATATATTATCAAGACTATCTTAATAATGTCCAAACATTGAATCACCATTTAGTTGTAGCTATCATTTTTCGAATTAATCGAAACCAAGACTATCTCAAAGATGGTTTCTTCAAAGTCAACCATTCTCTTTGATTGTAGTCACCTTAAGCTACCAATTAACTATGAAGGTTTCATTATTTCGAGTCAAATGGTACTTTACCATTTCCTTGAGTATATATCGTATATGCACTCAATGTAGTCATAAGGATTTTCATTCTTATTTCTTTCGAATTAAGAGGTGCAACTCTATGACATAGTCATAAAGTTCAAAACCATTCAACTGAGACGGTTTATAAATCCTTATCGACTACCTTGGAGCTTGAGGTATAGGAACTAGGTTGTTATATTCGTTGATTACTTTCTTGTCTCTCAAAGAACCCATTCTTTGAGTTCTATCTCTCGTTCATTTGCTTTTAGGCAAATCACATTGTAGAATTACAATGAACTACCCAACAAAACAACATTTGTTAGTTGGTTTATAGAAGCGATATCCAAAAGTTATTTTAAGGATATCCTACAAGATTGTTATCAAACAAATATTGCTTATTAGCACACAACCCCAAATCTTAACATGCTTTAAGATTTGTCTTTCTTTCCAACTACATCTTATGGAGTCATGAAAATATTGGAAGATCTTCTCATTGACAATCATATTGTTTTTAGAAGTATATATCCTATATATGGGTAACAGATAACATCTAACGAACTAAATCTTATTCGAGTTCGATCTTCTCCTAATGGAGAAATACATTATCTTATGATGCTTATTTCCTTGATATCTTTCAAGGAAACTGTTCTAAAGTGTTACCTTATCTTGGATCAAATCTAAGGAGGTAAATACTTTAGACGTCTTACTCATCAACTTACATTACTTGAATTCTTTGAAACATTTTGCAAAGTATTCGGACTTGTGTTTATTCAAAATAAACTATAGTCCAACCGAGAGTGATCTTCGGTGAATGTTAATCAACATGAGTAGTATTTATGTTTGTGGACAAGTGCCACTAACATCTAAGTGAATTAACCTCAACAACTTTGTGATTCTTTCTTCTTTCCAAAAGAATAAAGATTCGAACATTTCGCCTCCATAAAATTTTAACAAGAAGGTATTGGATCCAGATCTAACGATCCAAAGCGTCCATCTATGACCAACTCGTAATTTATGTTTTAGAGGTATCACAACTTTAGTTGGGATTAGTCACTACCTTGCAACCTTTTGGGTTTTAAGCATCATTATTTTCTAAACAGTTAACACTACCATATTATCTCTACTATAGAGATAATTAATTAGATTACCATAATCCAATCATTGATTAATAAAGAACATTGTTTTGTCAAACAAAACATTTATCCATTTCACATAGTGACGGAATTTAGTTCCTTAAAATTGGAATATTAAGACAATCTATGTTTTTCCAATTTCTATGGTAGTTCATATGAGGAAGTAAGTACCATCTGCTTTCACAGAGATCTACATTTGATTCACGTTTCGAATGTGAAGTACTTTCTCTTCTCTCATATATCTTCTACTTCTTATTAGTCACACTTTTACAACGATTGTAAAACATAGTCACTAATACGGAATCATACATTCAAGTAGAAGAACCAACTGTTTTGAACTATTCAAGAACATTTTACAACACCTTCGAAAAGTGTGTTCTTGACACTTGCAAGACATTTCTTGCAAATACCCCTTCCAATGTCCATCCTTTCATAAAGAAAGTTTGTTCCCTTGGAGTTATTTATCTTCTTTATTTGACTTCTCCTTTGACTACGATAGTCATGGTCCCTAAATTCCCACTATCTCTCTTGAAACCTTTTTCAATTGTGTTATACACATCAAACATTTTGGAGAGCATGTGGTTATTTTTCACTACATAGTTTACAATAAACTTAATGAACCATTAGGATAGGGACACAAAGGTGAAGTCCTTGCCTAGTTTCCGTCTCGTTAAGTGGTTTATCACTTCAACATTCAATGATTCAAAATCATCATAAGTCCATGTTAATGGACTATTTTTGTCAACCAACCATTATGTTCTAAACATAATTACAAACCTTCAAGAGTTGTACAAGGCAACTCTCATTTCTTCATACAACAAATTGTAAGTGAAGAATCATGGCATATAACGTGTCCATGCCTTTGTGCTTTCTTCTCAAGTTCTTTGTTCATTTAACAAAGAAACAAGCACTAGTCTTTGCATTGACTAAGGGTTGTTCAAAGAAACTATTATTTCTTCATACAACGATTTGTAAGTGAAGAACTAATAACACTAAAAGTATCCTTGTCATTACGCTAATCTTCGTAAGTTCCTTTGTTCATTTAACAAAGGATTAAGCATTGGTTGTTTGTGTTGTCCTCTTCATGATAGACTTATCTAACATGTTCTTTCAATGATACATTACCAATAGAACGATTTTGAGGATGAGACTACTTAGGTACATATACAATCCATGTAAGACATTCTTTGGGATTGTGGTACCATGTCCGGAAACTAAAACATTCGGTTTTGTCAAGTGTTGGATAGCGTTTGCAAATATATTGGTAATCAAATACATAACGAATATAAATTGATTGATTTTAAGCCATTTGATTCGGGTCTTTAAATCAAAATAGCACCACCCACTATTTTTGGCAAATTCCATATCCCTCAAAGGAATTCGAGAGTTTTGGATGAAACTCCTAGTAGGTTAGGGGAGGCTCACTATTACCAAGCCCACCTCACGATGATACGATGTTTGGCTAGCAACAATAATAATGAGAGAGTACGCTTACTCATTTGCAACTAATGCAAGTACCCATCTTATTTGGCCTCTAGAGAATGTAACCTCACAATGATATGATGTTGGCTCCATTGCACTTAGTTAAGTCATTCCCACCATGCTTAGTGCGTGAAGGGGTTCAAGAATAGCCTCACGATGATACGATGTCGGCCATCCTCGTTGCCTACACTCACCTCATCATATGTGTATGGATTCCTCCTGAGTATAAGCATGCACTTTGTACTCCCCCATGATAGGGTGAAGCCGGTGTACAAGTCATAAACGATTGGATCCCACCACGGTGGAAGGCCACGAAGAGATATTCTAAACATCTCTCGCTTATCAACTTAATATTGGTTTGGTTGAGGGTTTTAGGTCTCATCACATATAAACATTCATTTTAATCTCTATTAAAACAATTTTGGTCCTATTACAACTATTGATCCATCTCATTGTTTTAGTTGTACATAATACTCCCACTATGCTTTTAAAACGGTTTTAAAGCAAGAGTATATGATACTACTAACATAACCTTTGCATTCATTTGATGGACTATATAGTTGCCTTAGGGCCTTAGGATGATTATGAACCTTTGTTTAGATTCAACACGAGCCTTGTGTTGAATCTCGGTCTAGGGATGGTGATTAATTTTAGTTATGCGTTTAATCACATTAAGGCGTGTTGTCTTAGGGGCGTTGGACCCAACTACTTCATTTTCATGCATATCAAATAAAGCAAGAAAGAAGTACTTCAAAGTAAAGGTGAGTTTATGCTCATTACAACATTTGCATATAACAAATTACTTTAAAGTAAAGAAGAGCTTTAGCCCTTTTACAACATTTGATCAAATCAAATTACAACCAAAATCTAATCTACACATTCCCATGGTTCAAACAAATTTGAAACGGCCTTTCACATAGCTCAATTATATTAGGCTTAGGTTCATAATCACCCTTTAATTAATTAACACTTTAACTAATTAAATTGAATGCAACATTTTCATTTGGTTTTTGTATCCATAAAATTGATTTAAATGGAGCTAAACAAAATGAAAATCCAATTCTCATTTAAAGAGACAAAACAATTTTGTTCTCATCCTATTTGGGCCATCATGCAATTAACCTCAACTTTTGGGCCATATTGCAATAACAAAAACTTTTGGGGTCACTTTGGACAATACACAAAAGTCACTACTTCATGTAAATACAACTAGAACCCAAACTTTTAATAATGCAAAAACTTCATTAAAGGAACAAAACTATTTGTCCTTTAGTGTTTTTGGACCTAAACGTAAAAACGTAAACTTTTGGGCCAAAGTGCAAATACACAAAAATATCAAAACTTTATGTAATTTCATAAAAGCCCCAAAAGTACTCCCTTTGAGGGAGTGGCCGGTTTTGGGGAGGGATAAGGTTGGTGTGTGTGTTGATTTGTGAGTTTTGTCAAAAACATGCAAGTGTATGTAAGATAAGTTTATGAAATAATTCAATTACAATTATTTCAATCATCATTTATACAAATATCTAACACTTTAAATACATGATAAATCATTTAAAAACATATCACATAAACTTTATGAAATAATTCAAAACTTTGAATCAAAACACCAAACCTTTTTGTTCTTGGCAAGAACATCAAGAACAATAAAGAACATCCATGAAAAACCCAAATTTTTCCATGAACTTTTTTTACCCAAAAACATTCCAAAACCATTCTTACTTAAGGGAAATAACATCTAACCAAACTAGGGTACTTAGGGGTTCCAAAGAACACATTAAAACACTTTTAACAAGTCAAACAAGAACCCAAAAATCCACCCTTTGGATTTGGCCGAATTTTCCCAAAAGCATGGCACCAAATTTTAGCTCCAATATTCATGCTCATATGAACAACATCTACAACATTTGAGATGGCAAATTTTCCAACAAAATTTACATTCAAAGAAGCAAGAATAAAGCTTGTAACAATTACAACTTTTAAATCACAAACTATGAACTACAAAACCCAAAAGGATTCACCAACTACTAGACCTAGGCTCTGATACCACTTGAAGGAATTATTTTGTGAAAACATGTTCATTTGAGCAACATCATATAGCATGCAATTAACAATTAAAGGCGGAATCATGCTTGTATGCACTCAAAAACAAAACATTACCATGAAATTCAAAGCCTAGTAGATTGGTGAACCAATTAATCAACTCAAAACAAAGTGAGTTGAAATTAATACCTTTGTAGATTCCTCTTTGCATAAGCAAAGGCTAATCACCCAAAGAGATAGGGCCTTCATTCCTTGCTTCTTAGATCCATGGATTTGGATGGAAGAATAGGTTCTCCAAGTTCCCAAAATTGAGAACCTCTAAGTCTCTTCACCAAGGTTAGATTGTAGAAGAAATGAGTGACCTTGGAGTAGTAGGATTGCTAGATGTACCCTCCAAGGTGTTGGCCTCTTTAGAGAGAAAATGGAGAGACAATTTTCCCCAAAAATAAACCCTTAATGAATTTCAGTTATAAAGTCATTTATATAGTCACTTCTTTAAGTGACCTAAATAACCAAAACCCTAATTCATCACACTATGGCCGGCCATTTAGGGAATTTTGGGCTTTTGGGCCTTAATGAATCTTTATTCATTAAATTGTCATACAACTTAAGTTAATGGGCTTGACGTTCGAAGCCCATTGGGCCTTAAGGTCCAAAACTATCCCGAAGTCTTTAATGAACTTATTCGTTTGATTAATTAACATATTAATTAATCCTTGCCATAAATAAATGATTAAACCATTTAATCATTCTTACTCATTTCCGTTTAATCTTCAATCTCCACCTCTTATGGTGTGCGATCCATTAGGTTCCTTTTAGCGAGGTAATGGGCGATTCAAACCATTTTACATCGATTGTGAATTGAAACAATTTTCAATTCTCCCTTTAGTGACTACACACATTTAGGGCTTCCACAAACCATGAGTGACACCTAGCAGCATATCATGGTTACCCAAGCTAATCAGAAGAGGTTAGAGAACCTATTCAGTTCGGGATTACAAATGCAATACGGTCTTTCTCTAATCTAATACTCTTGACCACATTGTTTGGTTTGATAGTTTATTTCTCATGTCTACTATCCAATGTGTGTCTTGTGCTTATATGATTACCTTGAATGTGATTCGGAACGCATTCCCTAATCTCATTCATACTCTGGCCAGAGATTCAAATCATATCAGAGAGTATTCTCCCTCAAACGGTTTGAAGGTTAGAGATCCCTTGTTGCGCATTCACTTGTCTCCATAGCTAAGTCACTTGACCCCAACGATGCCGTGGACACCCTCCTGATGGAGTGACTTTGACATAATCAAAGGTCAAGGTCTTAACCACAAGACAACTATGATGCCTCAGGTCAAAGGACTAATTTGCATTATCCCAACCATGAGTTCTCATGTGACCTGGAATATGAGAACCCTTCGTTGATCGCGTTCAGTGAACTCATTCTATATTGAGCACCTACCGTACTTGTCTTGATGTCACACACACCAATGACTCGAGACTAATCACTCTCCCTGAGAGAAGACATAGTACGTACCGATCTTAACGGACTGTCAATGCCCAATTGGCAATCCTATGATCAGGAACATTTAGGATGTGTCTACGAAAGAATGGTCTCATGAATCTAACTTCATTAGATTACATTCTCCCAATCACATATTCCTTGGACTTTATCGTTTAAGCATATAACATTTATATGAGACGGCTCAAACAATAATCTTTGCCCTTTATATGCAAAACTAGATTAGTTTAACATGTGAAATGTCCGTAAAGTATCATCACATGATTGGCTTTAGGGCACATTTCCAACAGATGGACCATTTGAAGTTGTTGGCATCAGTCGCCCTGGCTCCTACAAGCTTAGAAGCTCCGATGGCAAGACCCTTGCCCATCCATGGAACGCTGGTCACTTGAAGTACTATTACAAGTAAACTCACATTGTACAAGTGTTAAGCTTCAGCCGTTCGGCATCCTATGTAACAAAGACTATTTGGCATGAATTCAATAAAGAGGTGATTTAGACAACTTGGTCCTAATCCTCTTACATTCCTCGCAATGAAACACTCGGGTTCAACGCTTCAACATGAATGCTTCCAACATGAAACAAAGTCTAAGTATATGTCAACAAGACTATACAAATAAATGAACAGCTTCATAGTATATTCGTTCAATCATACATTCCAACACATTCATACATAAGCCAACTGTGCTTTGAAAAGGTTCAACATACTTTGTGTCATTCGACACTTGCTACAATATGCCTAGACACCTTGCCTTTATTCTCACCAACAAGGGGATGAAATGTGAAGAAATAACTCATCTTTATGCCTCCAACCAGGTGATGAAATGTACAACCCGTACTCTCCTTCATGCCACCAACCAAGTGATGAAATGTACAACCCGTACTCTAATATCATTTGGCAACTCGCAACTCATGCCACCAACCAGGTGAAGAAGGAACTCATCTTCATGCCACCAACTAGGTGATGAAATGTACAACCCGTACTCTCCTTCATGCCACCAACTAGGTGATGAAATGTACAACCCGTACTCTAATATCATTTGGCAACTTGCCACTCATGCCATCAACCAGGTGAAGAAGGAACTCATCTCCATGCTACCAACCAGGTGATGAAATGTACAACCCGTGCTCTCCTTCATGCCACCAACCAGGTGATGAAATGTACAACCCGTACTCTAATATCATTTGGCAACTTGCCATTCACGCCACCAACTAGGTGATGAAATGTACAACCCGTACTCTACTTCATGCCACCAACCAGGTGATGAAATGTACGACCCATACTCTAATATCATTTGGCAACTTGCCACTCATGCCACCAGCCAGGTGAAGAAGGAACTCATCTTCATGCCACCAACCAGGTGATGAAATGTACAACCCATACTCTAATATCATTTAGCAACTTGCCATTCATGCCACCAACGAGGGGAAGAAGGAACTCATCCTTGTGCCACCAACCAGGTTATAAAATGTGATGAAAGGTGATGAAGGAACTCACCTTCATACCACCAACCAAGTGATGAAAGCAACTCACCATTCATTCCACCTACCAGAAGATGAGTTGTACAACTTGTACATATGAACTCCTAGCATTCACAAATAATTAAAAACCCTCAAGCTTGACAATTGAACTAGGGGAGCAATTATGCCCAACAAGAGTTATAGTCACCAACAAAGTCTTATTGCAAGCCAACAACAACTTCAGTGCATGGCATACGAAGATCAAGCTATTCAGCCCTTTTGCATCTGCTTTAAACATTTCCCCTATATAACAATGCAAACACTACAACTCGTAGAAAGCTTCACACACTCTTGATCATGACAGTGTGAAGCAAAACCAATTTATAGTGCCAACAAGAGCTTCATCAAAGTAGTTCAACCATAATTCTCAAAAGCTTCACACACTCTTGATCAAGATAGTGTCAAGTGAAACCAATTTATGGTGCCAACAAGAGGTTCATCAATGGAGGGCAACCACAATTCTCAAAAGCTTCATACACTTTTGATGAAGACAGTGTGAAGCAAAACCAATTTATGGTGCCAACAAGAGCTTCATCAAGGGAGTTCAACCACAATTCTTAAAAGCTTCACACAGTCTTGATCAAGACAGTGTGGAGCAAAACCAATTTATGGTGCCAACAAGAGCTTCATCAAAGGAGTTCAACCACAATTCTCAAAAGCTTCACATACTCTTGATCAAGACAGTGTGAAGCAAAATCAATTTATAGTGCTAACAAGAGCTTCATCAATGGAGGGCAACCACAATTCTCAAAAGCTTCACACACTCTTGATCAAGACAGTGTGAAGCAAAACCAATTTATGGTGCCAACAAGAGCTTCATCAAAGGAGTTCAACCACAATTCTCAAAAGCTTCACACACTCTTGATCAAGACAATGTGAAGCAAAATGAATTTATGGTGCCAACAAGAGCTTCATCAATGGAGGGCAACCACAATTCTCAAAAGCTTCACACACTCTTGATGAAGATAGTGTGAAGCAAACCAATTTATGGTGCCAACAAAAGCTTCATCAAAGGAGTTCAACCACAATTCTTAAAAGCTTCACACATTCTTGATCAAGACAGTGTGAAGCAAAACCAATTTATGGTGCCAACAAAAGCTTCGAAGCAATGGAGGGCAACTACAATTCTTTAACCTTCGAAGCAAATTCAATTTATATGGTTCATCCAAACCTTCGACTACTACAAAGTGTGGCTTGCATCACAATCTCTTGCTCAACAGTGTGAAAGAAAAATTTGTATATGTTGTCCTTCCCACATTTTCAAATTTCTAGTTTCCCAAAAAAAAAAAAAAAGAAAAAAAAAAGGAAATTCAACAAAGCTTCATCAATGGAGGACAACTACAAAATCTCAAAAGCTTCACACTATCTTGATCAAGATAGTGTGAACCAAAATCAATTCATGGTACCCAACAAAAGCTTCACCCATAAAAGCTTCACCAACAAAAGCTTCATCAATGGAGGACAACTACAAATTCTCAAAAACTTCACACTATCTTGATCAAGATAGTGTGAAGAAAAATCAATTCATGGTACCTAACAAAAGCTTCAACTCCAAAGCTTCACCTACAAAAGCTTCAATACAAAAGCTTCACCCACAAAAACTTCACCCACAAAAGCTTCAACACAAAAGCTTCACCCACAAAAGCTTCACCCATAAAAGCTTCACCTACAAAAGCTTGACCCACAAAAGCTTGACACACAAAAGCTTCAACACAAAAGCTTCACACTATCTTGATCAAGATAGTGTGAAGCAAATCAATTCACGGTTTCAACACCAAAGCTTAAAATATATACATATATATTTTTGGAAATTCAAAAATTCGAAAATTCAAAAATTCAAAAAAAAAAAATTCGAAAATTCGAAAATTCGAAAACAAAATAAATTGCCTAGGCCTCCTCTTCTTTGGGCCTAACAACTTTCATAACAAATATATATGAAGGAGGAGTTTTGGGCTACCACTTAGAAAGGAAATGCCTCATTCGTCAACTCCCTCGATCGGAGACTTGGGGGACACCTACCATATGCTACTGCACCTTGATACTCAGAAGTCTCACGACCACTCAGTGACTTGGATTTTTCAAGTCTCCAAACGAGAAGTTTTCCTCACTCGGGAAATTAAGGGAGCACTACCTCAACACACATGCTTCACTCTCAAAGGTTTAACATACAAGCTTCAACAAAAGAAAAAAACTAAAAGAACTTAGTGAAGAAGGCCTTGGTGTATTTAACACAATACGTTGAAATGAAGCAAAGCTTGTTTATTGATATCTCCGATAAGTTACAAATATGTACATATACATGAATCAAAATAAACAAACAAGAGGGAGCCTTCACAAAGGTTGCTCATGAGAAGTCTCAGCAGTCGGTAGAGCCCCAGAAAGAGTACGCACCGGAGGGTGATCATTCAGAGCATCAGTATTGGGCAGAACCCCAGAAGGAGGAAGCACCGAAGGTTGATCATTTGGAGCTTCATTAAGTGGTACATCCCCAGAAGACGAATGCAATAAATGCCTTTGGAACAAAAATACAAACCTCTGATGATCAAGCAAAATCTAACCATCAGATTCCTGTAGCTGGTCAAGCTTCCTCTTCATGTTTGTAGCATAGTCATGTGTGAGCCTGTGCAACTGTTTATTCTCATACTCGAGCCCTCTGATCTCTTGTTTGAGACTTATCACTTCAGCCGCCAATTATTTAACTTGGTGGGTTCGAGCAAATACGCGTTGGCCATATTAGACATAGAACTTGCACACTGAACACTGAGAGCCAGAGAATCCTTAGCAGCCAACTCAACAGACCGTTTGGAAAGTAGTCTGTTATCTTTGCGAGTGAGAAGGTTCCTGGCCACCACCGCAACGGTCATATCATTCTTCATCATAAAGTCCCCAACAGTAAGAGGACTAGTAAGGGATAAGAAGGATGGGCGCCATATGTTGTCTTGAGAAGGCATGGCTGCCTCTTCACCAAAGTTCAAGTCAAAACGACGGTCGGATATGCCAGACATTCTCAGAAATGATAAAGGAGAAATAAGTGCAATAAATCTCTAAAGTAAAGGGAAAATTCCTACAAGCAATAACTCTCTTAATGTACTTCTTGCACACCACTGGTGCCCTTATAAAAAAAAGGGTAACATGGTCGTTGGTTTAAAAATCGAAGAGGCACCACTCTCCAGATTCCGAAGAGGCACCACTTTCCACACACAACATCAGCTCCTCAGGTACCACATATAACTTTGTCAAAGATCTCTGATAAATTTTAGACACATATTTTTTGAAGGTCCAGCTACCCTACTATTACCCACAAGGGCAAAGGAATAGCACCACTGCTTGATAACTAGAAAATCCCAATGTGTGTCAACCTCCGTACTCCGTGGCAAGGCAGACTGGCAAAAATGCCTAACCTTTACTCACATTCGAGAAAACACTCCCAACAAGATTGCTTGCTCAAAAATCGAAGAGGCACCGCCCTCTGAATCTCGAGAGCTAGACTCTCAACATGATTACTTTCTCAAAAATCGAATAGACACTGCTCTTCGAATCTCAAGAGTCAGACTCCCAACAGGATTGCTTTCTCAAAAATCGAAGAGGCACCGCTCTCCGAATCTCGAGAGCCAGACTTCCAATAGGATTACGTGCTCAAAAATCAAAGAGGCACCTCCCTCCGAATCTCGAGAGCCAGACTCCCAACATGATTACTTTCTCAAAAATTAAAGAGACGCTGCTCTATGAATCTCGAGAGCCAGACTCCCCGACAGGATTGCTTGTTTGAAAACCGAATAGGCACCGTTCTCCGAACTTTGAGAGCTAGATTTCCTTGGATAAAGCTTATTTGCAATCTTCACACGCAACATCAGTTTTCCAGATACCACAGACCACTTTTTCAAAGTGCTCTGACAAAGTTAAAACACGTGAAGCTTGCAGCTCCCACTACATTGCTATGACCAAGAAGGGTAAAGGAATAGCATTGCTACTTGTTGTTAGGGAAACTCCTATATATGTCGACCTCCATCCTCCACAGCCAAGCAAACCTGCAAATAAAAAAAATGCTCAACTTTTCTTAACATCCGAGAGGGCACTCTCAGCAAAGTCTCTGGAAATACTCAGCTTCTTTTCCTCTGGATAATACCTCTGCAAACAAGCCACACCAGAGCAAGAGTATCTCATATCATCAAGGTTAAAAGCAAGAGTATCCCATATCATACTTTTTCCCCATCTTTTCCTTTGGCCTTGTTCTTACATGCAAGACAAGGAGAAAGAGAGCAATCAGTCAGCACTTAGAATCAAGCTTCCAGTCAGGAACCCATTGCCTGGAACCCCTTACCTGATTACTTACTTGGCATTGCGCTCGAGTACTCATCTTCAACATCTTATGCTTCCAGAGAAGATACCACATCTGCCTGAGGAACAGATAGGGCAAGTGAGAAGGATACAAGGAAGCATGTGGAGACAAGCGTAAAAGAACACATGCCGATACATCCACTACTTTGTCAAAAGCGAAAGTATCCCATATCATCAGGGTCGAACGTAATCTAGATTGGATGAACTTGTTTTGACTCTCAAATTCTTGAGTCGACCTTATACACTGGAGGAAACTAGAAAACCCTCTAGCCCAGTTCAAGAATAAGCCTGTGGAAAGTTACTTCTTCAAAAGAAAAAGTATCTCATATCATCTCTTCTCCATTTGCTTCTCCTTATCTTTGGTGCTATTTACGACACAAGGAGAATGAGAACAATCAATCGGAAGCTGAAGTTGAACCTCCGATCTAGGTTGCTTGCTTGGAAGTCTAATTGCTTACCTTGTCTGTTACCTCATTCGGTAAATCTCCTAGCTCGACGACTTGGGGGACTCCTACTATAGGGTTTGTATCGCACTTGACCAAGCCCGAAACTACAAGTAAGCTTCAAGTGAAATTGATACATTACCTTGTGCACCTTCATCGGTTAAAGATACCACCCCTGGATAGAGGAAAAGTACTTCCAGAGAAGATGCCACATCTACATATGAGACAGATAAGGCAAGTGAAAATGATACCACACTTCGGTACTTAGAAGTTTCGTGATTACTCAATAGCTTGGATCTTGCAAGTCCCTAACTGAGGAGCTTCCCTCACTCGGGAACTTAGGGGAGCACTGTTTGTACCATACTTGACCAATCCTGAAACTACTAAACACCGATCAACGTTATACCGTCAATGACCCAGAAGAGTTTCCCTCCAACCAAGAGGCCAATCACAGCGCGACACGTGTCGACATCATAAGCCAATCATAGCGCGACACATGTCAACATCAAAAGCCAATCACAACACGACACGTGTCAATGTCAGAATGAAACTAGAAACTCTCTTTTATAAATAGAGATTATTCTCTCACAATATTTCCTAATGTCATTTGTACTAAATCATTCACTTGTAATCACTAATGGAGAGCTTGAACCTATGTACTTGTGTAAACCCTTCACAATGAATGAGAACTCCTCTACTCCGTGGATGTAGCCAAATCTGGGTGAACCATGTATATCTTGTGTTTGCTTCCCTATGTCTATCCATTTACATACTTATCCACACTAGCGACCGGAGCAATCTAGCGAAGGTCACAAACTTAACATTTTCTGTTGTACCAAAGTCCTCGCTGATTTTGTGCATCAACAAGCTCCACAAGTTATGTTTCGAAAATCCAACTATACATCTTGATGTGGTAGAAACTAACACACAAATTAAACCCTATAAATTATGCAATCGTAGTATGAGTAAGTAGGGATCGTTCTATTCCGAGGATTAGAATAGATGCTAATCAATACAACTTAAACTTGTAAAACTGAAAACTAAGTTAAACTAACATCAAAACTGTTTGTACCATACTTAGGGCCTCCGTATTTAGATCTCGTATAAATACTCAGGGGACTCAAATGTAATTATGGAATAAAGGAAGGGGCAAATATGTAATAAGTGAGGATCTCTTATTCTATAAAAGGGACTCCTCACCCTCACAATGGGGGAGGCCAATTCCTAAGCCTCCTCACCTCCTCAAGCTCTCACTCTCAAAAATACAGTATCAGTGTAGACATAGCCCAAACCTTGGGGTAAACCACGATACATCTTGTGTTATTTACATTTCTTGCAGATTCATGGTCGGATTTACGTTGTTCCAAGACCTTCGATTTTGTGCATCAACATTTGGCGCCGTCTGTGGGAAACGATATGAAAAGTTGTGTCAGTTCTCTTTTATTTTTTCACCTCCGCCATGAATCTGCACAACCCAAAAAAACCACTACCATATGCAAATTTCAAAGCTTCTGGATACAAAAACCACTACCAAACGGAACCAGTAACACAAACAAATCAATCGCACCACTACCCAGATCACAAAGATGGAAACTTTCTCAGATTTTCAGCAGCAAGAAGTTGAGGAAGATGTTATTTCCCTCTGCGATCTCCTGCTGCACAACGACAATGACAAATCTTTCTCTCATGGCTAAATCTCAAAATACCAAGAGATGATGCACAACTTCCATCCATATGCTGCTGCCTCGGCTCGCTTACACAACAATCTCTCAATATCTTTTCAATCTCTCTCAACGCGCTCAAAGAAATGGCCTCTTTTTCGACACAAAGGTGGTATTGTTTTGTTAGGTTATGGAAATAAGTAGCAAAGATTATTTCAGAGAAGCCCAGTTGGATTAGACATGTGGGAATAAGCGGCTGTGCTGTGAGAATAAGCAGCTGTGAAATAAAGCCAGTAGAGTGTTTGGTATACTTTTTTGTGAAAGTGCTTTTGGAAAAAAAAGCAGGATGATAGTGTCTTTTCATTAAAGGAGCACTGTAGCTCCGTGTGCTTTGAAAAAACTGGCTTTTTTTTCAAAGCAGCAAATAGTAGCTTCAGCTTTTCCTTTGATTTTCAGCTTATTCTCACAGCAGGTTCCAAAATAAGTCCTTTTTTTTCAGTTTACCAAACACAAAAATGACCCTCAGCTTTTTTTCACAGTGGTTTTTTTTTTAAATCACCTCAATCCCAAACGGGGCCTTAACCCCCTGAAAAATATATGCATTTGAGTAGTACCATCAATACCGGAATGTGGACATTTTCTGATCAACTTGGTATGTTAGTGGCATGAGTTATCAATGAATCACCCAAAGGCTGACCAGCCTTTGGAATAACAAAAGCAATTGGTTCATTGCTGTACAGATCCCCATAAAATAAAAACTGCAGAAAAATCCCCTACAATGAAGGAACCCACTGTAAATTTTGCTCCCTCCGTCTTCTTCTTAAAGATTCCTTAGGTTCTGGATCAATCGGAAATCATTTCTACCTTGCTAAACTTGTGCTGACCATGCAAGGATTGTTGTAATCTGCACTGCACTGCACTGCACTGCTGTAATCTATATAAAAACAAAAATTATATACATTAATAACTAACGCAGAATCTGATTAGAACGAATTATTTTCAATAGTCCCCGTCAACGGCGCCAGTTTCTTGATAGGGATTTTACCATAAGCACAAAAGGGTTAAAAAACACCTATAATACTTGTAAGAATGACAAGGATATTGTAGTATAAATGGTTATTGCAAGTTCGTTCTCCACAGGGATTATTAAATAATTTGAAACAAACCAAATTTCAATTAATTATTGTAAAACAAAGTTTTAAGGTGATTGATTTTATGACCTAATTTTTAGAAAAATGAGTTTAATTAATGAAAGTGCACAAATCTGCAATATTCAAGATGAGGAAAAAGATGAAACAGTTTTGAAGAAATCAAGTTAAGAAAGCACTAGGGATCTGCCGTCACCTTAACAATTTTATATAATTCTCCCAATTACTTATGACCTATAAATGCATATTTTTACGGTTAGGTCTTCTTAAAACATGCAATCCGTTTGTGGTATTCTGATCAAATCTAAACATGCATGACTAATTATGTTTTGTGAAACCTTTCGAAAAACCATGCAACCCTTAAGACGTGGTATTCATCCTAAGTGAACTTGCACATTTTAATAACAATAAGCCTTCGTCAATTTAAGGGATCAAATTATACCAAAATTGCATCAAATTACTTTTCTATACATCCTAATGGTCGCGAATCATTAAGACACTTAGACAGTATAAACCAGTGATTAATAATTCGAAAACCTTCATGTAAATAACCTTAAACAAATTAAAAAGAAATTACATATGCTTTCTAAGGCTCGTGGCCTCACCCTAGCAAAAAGAGAATTAACTACGCATGTTCATAATAAAAATCACAAAGTTCTCTATTGAAATAATATCGAAAGCACCTTAAATGTAAAAGTCGGAAAATCTCTACGCTTGGCCAATTTCCACCCTCAAAGAACGCATGGAGAATAAGCAGTAATAATAGGGCTGGCCAAGCTTATTTAACCTAGTAAAAATCAAATCCTCCTAAACAAAGGTCTTCCAATCAAACTAGGAAACTAAATCCCAAAATAAAATAGGAAACATAACCCTAAATTAAAAGGTAACATCATCCCACTTTATGGGTCTACTAGTTATGTTTCAAAAATCTGACTGTATATCTCGTAGGTTATCCCTCAAAGGTCATCTCTAACAAAAATAAAAATAATACGAAAGTTGAGCCCAAAATACAGATTTTCGAATTAATACGGGTAATGAGAACATCATCCCACTTTATGGGTCTAAGAGTTATTTTTTCCAAAATCTGAGTGTACATCTCATAGGTCATCCCTCAAAGACCATCAGTGCCATAAATAACAAAACAATATGAAACTTTTAGACCCTTGAATTAAAATAAAAGAGCGCAAAATATAGAGTTTCGAAATAATACAAGTAATGAGAACATCTGTGACAGCCCATCTCGATTGTGTATATTATTTTATCCTTGAGAGCATGGAAATTTCTATTATGCCCTTTAATCGTTAAGTTGTGTGTGTGTGTATAGGCTAAGGTTTTGGACCAATTAGTTCTATTCCTAATTAATTGGACCCAATTAGAACTAAAAGACTTAAGGTTTTGTTTGATTGGCTGCAAAATGAACCACACACACACACCCATACCAAACCGTTGACTCTCTCTCTCTCTTCCCTCTCGGATTTCTTCAATTGTCCATACAACTGTATGGATAACTCTCAAATTTACCTTGACGTGCACGAATCGACGTTGAGAAGGTTGTTCTTGTGTTCTCTGTGAGTCCAGGAGCTCATCCATGCCCTTAGTTCGACATGAGAACTTGTCAAATGTAAGAACCAAAAAACCCCGTTTTGGTGCACTGTTCACTCGACATGTTCGCGGAGGTTTCAGGTAGTTTTGAGACTTAGAAAGGTTCTATTCTTGCTTTTCTAGCACCTTAGATTAATTTTGGAAGAGTTTTGACGTAGAAATGCTCTGGTTTTATGAGTTGCAGGGTGACCGAATCATTGTGACTTTTTCCGGTGAGATTCCGGTGGATTTCAGACTTATAAGTGGTAAGGATGTGTTCCTTTTGTCCTAAGCTTCATTTTAGTATAAAATTCGTGAATTTTGGTTAAGAATTGAAGAAGATATCAATATTAGAAGATTTTCTAGAAATCAGCAATTGCAACCAAGGAAGAAGGTGGAGAATATTCCGTCAAAGTTGACAGAATATTCTAACGGCTTCAGGTATATTTAACGGCATATTCTATATTTTAACGGAATATTCCCTATCGCGGGTAGGGAATTCGTCAATGTGCCAGGCACGTGCTTGCGCGTGGGCCGTGTTTCTGGCCATGCCTTGGCCGGCACATGGGTCGTCGGAAAAGTTTTCTAAAAATATGGGGATGTTCCTGAGGTTGAGTAGATCACGGTGGTATATTCATATACCCCAATTGAGCAATGTATGAGAAGTTATTACCTAGTTTTGTTTATGTGCTTAAAAATAACGTTTAAATAGTTGTTTCATATATAGGTGAGACCTATCGTGAGGACGAGCGCAGTCAAGCAAGGTTCGGGGGTTACGACCCTTCCACATATCAGTGAGTGTGCTTTTGGTTATCAGTATATATATACATACTTCGTATTTTTCCAATAAAACTTAATTAAATGGTTTGATACTTTGAAATGCCATGTCAAATGCTCTTTATGTGTAATTGTGCATTATTATGGTTATATATATATATATATATTGTTGCTTGACGATGTGGACGTTCAGGTAAGCAAAGGTGAGTATATTGATGGTAGTGAATATATTAGTGCTGAGATGCATTTTGAGCTATTTATCCTGCATCCCGATGTTAGTGCTTCGCTCGAGGATAGGGCCTAGCCTTCACGTGATCGTTCACCTCCCGCACCACACCTTCACCTTGGATCCAAGGCAGGTGCCAACCTATCGTACATACCACTTTAGGTGGTTTCGAGTCGTAGGTGACTTGCGATACTTCGCATAGCCTTCACGTGACTGTAGCACTTGAGCATATTTATTTACACCTAGCCTATCGTATAGACCACATTAGGTGGTTCCGACTCGTGTGCAGAATTTGATTGATGAGTTGTGGACCCAACCGTACAGGTCACTTTAGGTGACTTCAGCTGGTTTACTATTTCATATTGATTTATTGCACCTAGCTTACTTATTTCATTCTGAGATTTGACATGCTATATTCGGTGGATTGCTATTTTGAATATGCTTTGAAATATAATCATATCTATTATTTTCAGATAATTATACAGGTTTTACGGCAATGGGTTACTACTTTTGATAGTGAAATGGTTTAGAAAAGCTTTGTTTTTGCCCACTCATACTTTCTGTTTTGTGCCCCTCCAGGTTTTAGGTAAGAGTGCTCGTTGGTGGCTCAAGAGGATTTCACGGCAGCTCTGACAGATTATCGCTAAAGTATGACCATTTTTAGTATTGTATAATGAGTATTCGTCCTGCTGGACTGCACTTAGGCTACATGCGCTCTGGTTATGTATAGTCACTTCTATTATCGCACTTTCACCTTATCTCATCTAGTGTTTTAGTCCGTTGGTTTTTATTTATTCGAATTTCTTATATCATTATTGCTTCCGCACTGTGCACATGACTACGTCACCCTCACGTGACGGCCAGCATGCCTCAATATTAAGTTGGGGTGTGTCAACATCATCCCACTTTATGGGTCTACGAGTTATGTTTCAAAAATCCAACTATATGTCACCCCTCTGCCCAAAATAATAAGAATACAAAACTTTTATACCCTAGAATTGAAAGGAAGGAGCCTGAAATACAGATTTTTGAATTAATATGGGTAATGAGAACATCATCCCACTATATGGGTCAATGAGTTATGTTTCAAAAATCCGACTGTACACCTTATAGGTATACCTTAACGATCAGCTCTACCAAAAATAAAAAGAATACGAAACTTTTAGACCCTTGAATTGAAAGAAAAGAGCCCAAATACAGATTTTCGAATTAATATGTGTAACGAGAACATCATCCCACTTTATGGGTCTGTGAGTTATGTTTCAGAAATCTGATTGTGCATCTCATAGGTCATCCCTTAAAGATTATTTCTGCCAAAAATCAAAGGAGTAAGAAGGTTTTAGACCCTTGAATTGAGAGAAAAGAGCCCGAAATACAGACTCTTGAATTAATACGGGTAATAAGAACATCATCTCATTTTATGGGTCTACGAGTTATGTTTCAAAAATCCAACTGTACATCTCATAGGTCATAGCACAAAGATCATCTTTACCAAAAATAAAAAGAATTTGAAAGTTCGAGACCCTTGAATTGAAAGAAAAAAGCTCGAAATATATATTTTTGAATTAATACGAGTAATGAGAGCATCATCCCACTATATGGGTTTATGAGTTATGTTTCAAAAATTTGACTATCTATCTCAAAGGTCTTCGCATAAAGATCATCTCTACCAAAAAGAAAAAGAATACGAAACTTGTAGACCCTTGAATTGAAAGAAAAAGTGCCCGAAATATAGATTTTCAAATTAATACGGGTAATGAGAACATCATCCCACTTTATGGGTCTACGAGTATTATTTCAAAAATCCGACTATAGGTCTTATATGTCATTCCATAAAGATCATCTCTACCAAAAATAAAAAGAATATGAAACTTTTAGACCCTTTATTTGAAAGAAAAGATCCCGAAATACATATTTTCTAATTAATAGGGTGATGAGAACATCATCCCACTTTATGGGTCTACGAGTTTTGTTTCATAAACCTAACTGTACATCTCATAGGTCACCCTTTAAAGATCATCACTGCCCAAAATAAAAAGGATATGAAAGTTTAGACCCCTGAATTGAAAGAAAAGAGCCCCAAAAACAAATTTTTGAATTAATACGAGTATTGAGAATATCATCCCACTTTATGGGTCTACGAGTTATGTTTCAAAAATCCAACTGTAAAACTCATAGATCATCCCTTAAACATCATCGCTTCCAAAAAATAAAAAGAATACAAAACTTTTAGACCCTTGAATTGAAAGAAAAGAGCCCGAAATACAGATTTTTGAATTAGTACGATTAATGAGAACATTATCCCAATTTATGGCTCTATGAGTTAGGTTTCGAAAATCCAACTGTACATATCATAGGTCATCCCTTAAAGTTCTTATCTTCCTAAAATAAAAAGAATACGAAACTTTTAGTCTCTTGAATAGAAAGAAAAGATCCTGAAATACAGATTTTCGAATTAATATGTGCAATGAGAACATCATCCTACTTTATGTGTCTACAAGTTATGTTTCAAAAATCCTACTGTACATCTCATAGCTCATCCCTCAAAGATCTTCTATGCCCAAAATAAAAAGAACATGAAACTTTTAGACCCTTGAATTGAACGAAGAGAGCCCAAGATAGCTATTTTCGAATTAATATGGGTAATGAGAACATCATCCAACTTTATGGGTCTATGAGTTATGTTTCAAAAATCCAAACATACATCTCATAGGTCATCCCTTAAAGATCATCTCTACCAAAAATGAAAGGAATACAAAACCTTTAGACCCTTGAAATGAAAGAAAAGAGCCCGATATATAGATTTTTGAATTAATACAAGCTAATGAGAATGTCATCCCACTATATGGGTCTACAAGTTATCTTGAAGGAATTATTTTGTGAAAACATGTTCATTTGAGCAACATCATATAGCATGCAATTAACAATTAAAGGCGGAATCATGCTTGCATGCACTCAAAAACAAAACATTACCCATGAAATTCAAAGCCTAGTAGATTGGTGAACCAATAATCAACTCAAAACAAAGTGAGTTGAAATTAATACCTTTGTAGATTCCTCTTTGCATAAGCAAAGGCTAATCACCCAAAGAGATAGGGCCTTCATTCCTTGCTTCTTAGATCCATGGATTTGGATGGAAGAATAGGATCTCCAAGTTCCCAAAATTGAGAACCTCTAAGTCTCTTCACCAAGGTTAGATTGTAGAAGAAATGAGTGACCTTGGAGTAGTAGGATTGCTAGATGTACCCTCCAAGGTGTTGGCCTCTTTAGAGAGAAAATGGAGAGACAATTCTCACCAATTTTCCCCAAAAATAAACCCTTAATGAATTTTAGCTATAAAGTCATTTATATAGTCACTTCTTTAAGTGACCTAAATAACCAAAACCCTAATTCATCACACTATGGCCGGCCATTTAGGGAATTTTGGGCTTTTGGGCCTTAATGAATCTTTATTCATTAAATTGTCATACAACTTAAGTTAATGGGCTTGACGTTCGAAGCCCATTGGGCCTTAAGGTCCAAAACTATCCCGAAGTCATTTAACGAACTTATTCGTTTGATTAATTAACATATTAATTAATCCTTGCCATAAATAAATAATTAAACCATTTAATCATTCTTACTCATCTCCGTTTAATCTCCAATCTCCACCTCTTATGGTGTGCGATCCATTAGGTTCCTTTTAGCGAGGTAGTGGGCGATTAAAACCATTTTACATTGATTGTGAATTGAAACTATTTTCAATTCTCCCTTTAGTGATTACACACGTTTAGGGCTTCCACAAACCATGAGTGACACCTAGCAGCATATCATGGTTACCCAAGCTAATCAGAAGAGGTTAGAGAACCTATTCAGTTCGGGATTACAAATGCAATACGGTCTTTCTCTAATCTAATACTCTTAACCACATTGTTTGGTTTGATAGTTTATTTTCTCATGTCTACTATCCAATGTGTGTCTTGTGCTTATATGATTACCTTGAATGTGATTCGGAACACATTCCCAAATCTCATTCATACTCTGGCCAGAGATTCAAATCATATCAGAGAGTATTCTCCCTCAAACGGTTTGAAGGTTAGAGATCCCTTGTTGCGCATTCACTTGTCTCCATAGCTAAGTGGCTTGACCCCAACGATGCCGTGGACACCCTCCTAATGGAGTGACTTTGACATAATCAAAGATCAAGGACTTAACCACAAGACAACTATGATGCCTCAGGTCAAAGGACTAATTTGCATTATCCCAACCATGAGTTCTCACGTGACATGGAATATGAGAACTCTTCGTTGATCGCGTTCAGTGAACTCATTCTCTATTGAGCACCTACCGTACTTGTCTTGATGTCACACACACCAATGACTCGAGACTAATCACTCTCCCTGAGAGAAGACATAGTACCTACTGATCTTAACGGACTGTCAACGCCCAATTGGCAATCCTATGATCAGGAACGTTTAGGATGTGTCTACGAAAGAATGGTCTCATGAATCTAACTTCATTAGATTACATTCTCCCAATCACATATTCCTTGGACTTTATCGTTTAAGCATATAACATTTATATGAGACGGCTCAAACAATAATCTTTGCCCTTTATATGTAAAACTAGATTAGTTTAACATGTGAAATGTCCGTAAAGTATCATCACATGATTGGCTTTAGGGCACATTTCCAACATATCTTTCTAAAATCCAACTATACAATGCATAGGATATCCCTTAAAGATGATCTTTGCCAAAAATAAAAAGAACACAAAACTTTTATACCCTTGAATTGAAAAAGAAGAAAAAAAAGATCCCGAAGTACAGATTTTCGAATTAATACGGGTAATTAGAACATCATCATAATTTGTGGGTCTATTAATTATGTTTCAAAAACCCAACTGTTCATCTCATAGGTCATCCTGTAAAGATGGCCTCTACTAAAAATAAAAAGAATATGAAACTTTTAGACCCTTGAATTGAAACAAAAGAGCCCCAAATACAGATTTTTGGATGATTACGGGTAATGAGAGTATCGTCCCACTATATGGATCTACAATTTATGTTTCAAAAATAGGACCGTGCACCTCATAGGTCATCCCGTAAAGATCGTGTTTGCCAAAAAAATAAAATAGTGTGAAGCGTTTAGACCCTTGAATTGAAATAAAAGAGTCGGAAATAAAGATTTTTAAATTAATATGAGTAATGAGAACATCGTCCCACATTTTGGGTCTACAAGTTATGTTTCAAAAATCCGACTGTACATCTCATAGGTCATCTCTTAAAGATCTTCTCTACCTGAAATAAAAAGAATACGAAACTTTTAGACCCTTGATTTGAAAGAAAAGAGCCTGATAAATAGATTTTCAAATTAATACGAGTAATGAGAACATCATCCCACTTTATGGGTCTACCAGTTATGTTTCAAAAATCTGAAAGTACATCTCATAGGTCATCTCTTAAAGATCATATCTGCCAAAAATAAAAAGAATATTATAGTTTTAGACATGTGAATTGAAAGAAAAGAGCCCGAAATATCTAGTTTCCAATTAATAAGGGTAATGAGAACATCATCCCACTTTATGGGTCTACGAGTTATGTTTCAAAAATCCTAACATACATCTCATAGGTCTTCCTTAAAGATCATGCCTACCAAAAATTAAAAGAACACAAAACCTTAGGCCTTTGAATTGAAAGAAAAGAACCCGAAATACAGATTTTTTAATTAATACCGGTAATGAGAACATCATCTATATGGGTCTACGAGTTATATATCTAAAATCCGACTATACATCTCATAGGTTATCCCTCAAAGATCATCTCTGCCAAAAATAAAAAGAATAGGGTTAATCTCAGTTTACTACCCTGAAGTTTCGTGGTTTTCAACATTTGGTACATGAAGTTTTTTTCATCCCAGAGTCATACCTGAAGTCTTAATTTTGGGATTGTTTCAGACATTCGCTAAGTTTTTCGTTAGAACTTTTGTTAACTGATGACATGGCTCCCACGTGGACAATAATTGTGTGCCACGTGTCCATATGGGCCCAGTTCAATATTGAAAATATTTTAAAATATATAAAAACACAAAAGAAAAACCCACCCGTCTTCTACCTCTCTAATCCCCTCTCTTCCTTCTTCCCTCTGCAACCCGTACCCTCTCTTCTCTCCTCTGCCACTCCCACCTTCTTCACCTTTCCTCCCTTCTCCCTCCTCCATCCTTTTCACCTCCACCCATTGCAAAAATCCTAATCCCCAAAAGCATCTAGGGGCGAAAGTCAGACAACCCTACCCCACCCAAATCCCAACACCTCTTGATTTTATATCAATTTGACCCATTTGGTTGATCAACAGACTGGCTTGTGACATTGAAAGTACAATTACTACTACTTGTTGGTGATGTTATTGTAGTATGGTCTTTGAGTCTTTTTTTTCAAGTGGGTGTGCTATACATTTTGTATTTCATTATCGTTGCGTCCTGGTAATCTTGCTGCAATTGGTGACCACCTAAAAACAAAAGAAATGAGTTAAATTAAACATTTGAATGGGAGCCAAATTGGACTAGAAGTTGGGATTAGAGGTTTCAGGGGAAATGGAGAAGACCCAGATGACGATCTGTTCACAATCAAGCTATTGTAGAAGAAGGCTTAAGGTTTGGGCTTGCAGGCGACATCGTTGGCCAACATCCACACATTTTGGTAGAGACTGGTTACCTCGGCGACGATCAGGAAGGAGAGAATGGTGGCTGCACTGTGTTGCAGAAGGAGAACCTAGTGTTGG
This sequence comes from Malus domestica, assembly GCF_042453785.1. Taxonomy (NCBI): domain Eukaryota; kingdom Viridiplantae; phylum Streptophyta; class Magnoliopsida; order Rosales; family Rosaceae; genus Malus; species Malus domestica. The sequence continues at coordinate 55,566,092 of NC_091675.1, read as the reverse complement.
GGTCAGAGAGAATGGTGTAAGTGGAGAGGGCGACGGCGGGGGTGTTGTGGGCGAGGAGAACTGGGGCTTGTAATTGGGGAAGAGAGAAGGGAGAAGGGAGGGGGAGGGTGTGGGGGGTGAGGCGAGGATCAGTTTTTTTATTTTTTTTTTGTGTTTTTGTATTTTTCTAATTTTTTAGGGTAAAAGACTGTTTACTACCCTCATGTTTCATAGTTTTCAACATTTAGTACATCAATTTTTTTTCGTCCCAAAGTCATACCTAAAGTGTAAATTTTGAGACAATCTCATACATTCGTGAGTCAAACTGTTAAGTGTTCCGTTAACTGTGACGTGGTGCCCATGTGGACAACGACTGGACGCCACGTGGATTTTTTTTTTGTTTTTGAAAGAAGGGGTTTTCACTTTTTTTAGGGGTTCAAAAAAATTTTCCCGCCAAAAATTTTGAATTTTTTTTTCTTTTTTTTCTTCTTCTTCCTCCCTCTTTCTTCTTCTTCTTCTTCTGGGCAAATTCTTTTTTTTTTCTTCTTCCTCCTCCTCCTCCTCCTCCCTCCTTCTCTTCCTTCTTCTTCTTCCTCCTCCTGGGCAAATTCGTGTTTTTTTTTTCTTCTTCTTCCTTCTTCTTCTTCTTCTGGGCAGATTCGTGTTTTTTTTTTCTTCTTCTTCCTTCTTCTTCTTCTTCTGGGCAGATTCGTGTTTTTTTTTTATTTTGCTTCTTCTTCCTTCTTCCTCATTTGGGCAAATTCGTTTTTATTTTCTTCTTCCTCTTCCTCCTCATTCTTCTTCTTCCTCCTCCATCTTCTTTTTCTGGGCAGATTCTTTTTTTTTCCTTCTTCTTCTTCCTCCTCCTCCTCCTCCTCCTCCTCCTTCTTCTTCCTTCTTCTGGGCAGATTCGGTTTTTTTTTTTCTTCTTCTTATTCTTCCTCCTCCTCCTCCTCCTCTTCCTTCTTCTTCCTTCTTCTTCTTCTTCTTCCTTCTTCTTCTTCTTCTTCTTCTTCTTCCTTTTTCTTCTTCTTCTTCTTCTTATTCTGGGCAGATTCGTTTTTTTTTCTTCTTCTTCTTCTTCTGGTATTTTTTTAATTTTCACATGGATGACACGTGGCGCCTAGTCATTGTCCACATGTGCGCCACGTCACAGTTAACGGGAGACTTAGGGCTGGTTTGGTATTGCTGTGCTTTTTAAAAAAGGTGATGTGAGAATAAGTGGCTGTGCTGTGAGAATAAGCGGCTGTGAAATAAATCAGCAGAGTGTTTGGTAAACTTTTTTGTAAAAGTACTTTTGGAAAAGAAAAAAAGCAATCTCATAGTGGGTCTTTTCATTAAAGGAGCACTATAGCTCCGTGTGCTTTGAAAAAAAGCCATTTTTCCAAAGCTACAAATAGCAGCTTCAGCTTTTTCCTTTGATTTCAGCTTATTCTCACAGTAACTTCCAAAATAAGCCTTTTTTCATGGGTGCTTTTTTTTTAAGCACCTCACTTCCAAACCACCCCTTAACAGTTTGACTAACGGATGTATGAGACTGTCCCAAAATTTACATTTTAGATATGACTCTGGGATGAAATAAACTTGATGTACTAAATGGGCCCCTTTCAAACCACCCCTTAAGTGTTCCGTTAACTGTGACGTGGTGCCCATGTGGACAACGACTGGACGCCACGTGGATTTTTTTTTTGTTTTTGAAAGAAGGGGTTTTCACTTTTTTTAGGGGTTCAAAAAAAATTTCCCGCCAAAAATTTTGAATTTTTTTTTCTTTTTTTTCTTCTTCTTCCTCCCTCTTTCTTCTTTTTCTTCTTCTGGGCAAATTCTTTTTTTTTTTTCTTCTTCCTCCTCCTCCTCCTCCTCCCTCCTTCTCTTCCTTCTTCTTCTTCCTCCTCCTGGGCAAATTCGTGTTTTTTTTTCTTCTTCTTCCTTCTTCTTCTTCTTCTGGGCAGATTCGTGTTTTTTTTTTCTTCTTCTTCCTTCTTCTTCTTCTTCTGGGCAGATTCGTGTCCTTTTTTTATTTTGCTTCTTCTTCCTTCTTCCTCATTTGGGCAAATTCGTTTTTATTTTCTTCTTCCTCTTCCTCCTCATTCTTCTTCTTCCTCCTCCATCTTCTTTTTCTGGGCAGATTCTTTTTTTTTTCCTTCTTCTTCTTCCTCCTCCTCCTCCTCCTTCTTCTTCTTCCTTCTTCTGGGCAGATTCGGTTTTTTTTTTCTTCTTCTTCTTCTTCCTCCTCCTCCTCCTCCTCCTCTTCCTTCTTCTTCCTTCTTCTTCTTCTTCTTCCTTCTTCTTCTTCTTCTTCTTCTTCTTCTTCTTCCTTCTTCTTCTTCTTCTTCTTCTTATTCTGGGCAGATTCGTTTTTTTTTCTTCTTCTTCTTCTTCTGGTATTTTTTTAATTTTCACATGGATGACACGTGGCGCCTAGTCATTGTCCACATGTGCGCCACGTCACAGTTAACGGGAGACTTATGGCTGGTTTGGTATTGCTGTGCTTTTTAAAAAAGCTGATGTGAGAATAAGCGGCTGTGCTGTGAGAATAAGCGGCTGTGAAATAAATCAGCAGAGTGTTTGGTAAACTTTTTTGTAAAAGTACTTTTGGAAAAAAAAAAACAATCTCATAGTGGGTCTTTTCATTAAAGGAGCACTATAGCTCCGTGTGCTTTGAAAAAAAGCCAGTTTTCCAAAGCTACAAATAGCAGCTTCAGCTTTTTCCTTTGATTTCAGCTTATTCTCACAGTAACTTCCAAAATAAGCCTTTTTTCATGGGTGCTTTTTTTTTAAGCACCTCACTTCCAAACCACCCCTTAACAGTTTGACTAACGGATGTATGAGACTGTCCCAAAATTTACATTTTAGATATAACTCTGGGATGAAATAAACTTGATGTACTAAATGTTGAAAACCATGAAACATGAGGGTAATAAACAGTCTTTTGCCGAATTTTTTAATATTGAAAGGGGCCCATATTGACATGTGGCGCTCAGTTATTGTCCACGTTGGTGCCACGTCATTGGTTAACAAAAGTTTTAACAGAAAAATTAACGGATGTATGAAACTGTCCCAAAATTAAGACTTGAGGTATGAGCCTGGAATGAAAAAAACTTTATGTACCAAATGTTGAAAGCCATGGAACTTGAAGGTAGTAAACTGAGATTAAACCAAAAGAATACGAAACTTTTAGACACTTTAATTGAAAGAAAAGAGTCCGAAATAAAGATTTTCGAATTAATACGGGTAATGAGAACATCATCCCACTTTATTAGTCTACGAGTTATGTTTCAAACATTCAATTGTATATCTCATAGGCCATCCCACAAAGATCATCTCTACTAAAAATAAAAAGAATACGAAACTTTTAGACCCTTAAATTGAAATAAAAGAGCCCAAAATACAGATTTTTTAGTTAATACGGGTAATGAGAATATCATCCCACTTTATGGGTCTATGAGTTATTTTTGAAAAATCGGACCATATATCTCATAGGTTATCCCTTAAAGATCATCTCTGCCAAAAATGAAAAGAACACGAAACTTTTAGACCTGTGAATTGAAAGAAAAGATCTCGAAATACAAATTTTCAAATTAATATGGGTAATGAGAATATCTGCCCACTTTATAGGTCTACTAGTTATGTTACAAAACTCTGACTGTACATCATAGGTCATCTCTAAAAGATCATCTCTACCAAAAATCAAAAGAATACGAAACTTTTAGACCCTTGAATTGAAAGAAAAGAGTCCAAAATAAAGATTTTCGAATTAGTACGGGTAATAAAAACATCGTCCCACTTCATGGGTCTACGAGTTATGTTTCAAAAGTACAACTGTACATCTTGTAGGCTATTCCTCAAAGGTCATCTCTGCCAAAAATAAACACAATACGAAACTTTGAGACCCTTGAATTGAAAGAAAAGAGTCCGAAATAAAGATTTTCGAATTAATACGGGTAATGAGAACATCGTCCCAGTTTCTTGGTCTACGAGTTATGTTTCAAAAATACGACTATACAACTCATAGGTCATCCCTTAAAGATTTTCTCTGCCAAAAATAAAAATAAAACGAAACTTTAAGACCCTTGATTTGAAAGAAAAGAGCCTGATATATAGATTTTTGAATTAATACGGCCAATGAGAAAATCATCCCTCTTTTTGGGTCTCCGATTTATGTTTCAAAAACAAACTGTATTCATAGGTCATCCCTTAAAGAACATCCCTGCCAAAAATAAAAAGAATACGACACTTTTAGACCCATGAATAGAAAAAAAAGAACTCGAAATACTGATTTTTGAATTAATATAGGTAATGAGAACATCATCCCACTTTATGAGTTTATGAGTTATATTTCTAAAATCCGACCATACATCTCATAGGTCATCCCTTAAAGATCTTCTCTTCCAAAAATAAAAAGAATACGAAACTTTTAGACCTTGAATGGAAAGAAAATAGCTCGAAATACAGATTTTTGAATTAATACGGGTAATGAGTACATCATCCCACTTTTTGGGTCTACGAGTTATGTTTCAAAAATCTGACTATACATCTCATAGGTCATTGCTTAAAGATCATCTCTACCAAAAATAAAAAGAATACGAAACCTTTAGACCCTTGAATGGAAAGAAAAGAGCCCGAAATACAGATTTTCGAATTAGTACGATTAATGAGAACATTATCCCACATTATGGCTGTATGAGTTAGGTTTCGAAAATCCAACTATACATATCATAGGTCATCCCTTAAAGTTCTTCTCTGCCTAAAATAAAAAGAATACGAAACTTTTTAAGCTCTTGAATTGAAAGAAAATAACCCGAAATACAGATTTTCGAATTAATACGGGTAATGAGAACATCATCCCACTTTATGGGTGCACGAGTTATGTTTCGAAAATCTAACTATACATCTCATAGGTCATCCCTTAAAGATCTTCTCTGCCAAAAATAAAAAGAATACAAAACTTTTAGGCTCTTGAATTGAAAGAAAAGGGCCCGGAATAGAGATTTTCGAATGAATATAGGTAATGAGAACATCATCCCACTTTATGGGTCTACGGGTTATGTTTCGAAAATCCAACCATGCATCTCGTAGGTGATCCATTAGAGATCATCTCTGCCCAAAATGAAAAGAATACGAAACATTTAGGCTCTTGAATTGTAAGAAAAGATCTTGAAATATAGATTTTCGAATGAATATGGGTAATGAGAACATCATCCCACTTTATGGGTCTACGAGTTATGTGGATGCAAATTTCTTTCTCCTTGCTCTTGGACAAAATTGCACGTACAAAATAAATAACATCTTAGGTCAAAGCTGTGGATGCAAATTTCTTCCTCCTTGATCTTGGACAAAATTGCACCTACAAAACGAATAACACCTTAGGTCAAGGCCAATAGCCTCACGCTCCCATGATGTTTGGGGGGGGGGGTTTTGGTCGAAGAACCTCCGATGCCAAAGTTAGAATTTTGAGGGAAAAATGTTTGGAGAATTTAGAGAGTTTAGCAAGAGAATTCGAATTTGGTTTTCTAGAGAAAATGGGGTGGTATATATAAGGCATGACCGGTCCCCTTGGGAGGGAAGGTTGTCGGCCCCTTGTGTATTTTTTGTAATTGGTAGTTTAATTAGCCATTTAATAGATTAATTATCTAATAAATCTATTAATTAGCTATTAACATAATTTAAAAGGAATGTTTAAGAGGTTACCTTGTGGAGAAGATATGTTAAGGATGGATGAAATAAGTTTAAAAATAAATACCTATTTGGGAACCTTTGACTTGATTAAGGGATGATTGTCCATTGCTCATGCGTAGGAATCCCAATGTGCCTCAAGGGTAATTTTGTTCTTTTTACCCAAAAATCCACATGTCGCCTTGTGAAAAAAGCTCCACAAAGGACAAAAGCCTCACGCGCCCACGATGAATTAGGGAGGGGGTGTGAACACGGAAATTCCCTGCGATGAACGAGACAAGAAACACATGTACAAAATAATATTTGTATTGATGATTTAGGGGTTACAATCTCTTCTACAAATTTAGCCTCTGATTCTATCTTTGCAATGGGTGGATTTGATCTTGGGATAAACAGTTGTGCAGATTTGTTGACGTCGTGGATCCAAAGGGCCGTCGGGGCTTGATCTAAGGATGAACGAATGATGAACGATGAACACTTTCTTCAAGGGCCGTCGGGGCTTGATCTTGAATTGGTGGAAGTTCTTCAAGGGCCGTTGGGGCTTGATCTTGAATGAGGATTTGACGAAGAACGAAGAGAGCTCTCTTGATTCTTCGGGATTTGCTTGGGAGCTTTTGAGTTTCAAAGCTTCAAGGTTTTAGTGTAATGTGAATTGGTTATCAATTGGTGTCCTTCAAATGAATGCCTTGGCCTTCTATTATAGAATTCCAAAACTTGATTTTTTGGATTTAAATAATTAGATGGAATAAATCATCTCTGCCAGGTGTTGACACGTGTCCTGTTTGATGACTTTTCCGATTTATTTTGATTTTTCGTTTAGTCACATGCTATGTGTAAAATTTATGTGACACATAAACATTGAAATTTTAATTTTTTTTTATCAACATTTATTTTACCGAAATTTCGATGTCTACAAGTGCCCCCACTTCAAGGCGCATCGTATACATGTGCTTGTCACGTGTAGAAGATGCGTTTTGAAGTCCCTTACTGCAGATGTTGATCCAAGGGCCGTTGAGGCTTGATCTTGAACTGGGTTGATGATTTCTTCAAGGGCCGTTGGGGCTTGATCTTGAACTTTGTTTGAGATTTCTTCAAAGGCCGTTGAGGCTTGATCTTGAAGGTTGAAATTGGACCACAATGAGCTTTATGTGGTAGATGATATTTTGCTTTGGTAGTGGGTGAATCGGCACGTATTTTGTTGCGCTTATTGACTTTCCACAGCTTTGATCTTGAACTGGTTCGGAGGATTTTCTGGTTTCCTCCAATTGTTGACTTTCCACAGCTTCGATCTTGAACTGGTTCGGAGGACTTTTTTTTTTGGTTTCCTCCAATTGTTGACTTTCCACATGTTATTCTTGAACTAGGTTTTGATTTAAGGGTGGTAGACACTTAATCTTGAATCGGACTTGTGATTTCCTCAAGGGCCGTCGAGGCTTGATCTTGAATTTGGCTGGAAACTTCTTCAAGGGCCGTTGAGACTTGATTCTTGAAGGTTGACTCGAACATATTGCAAGCAGGCACGAGGTGAAAGTGACGACTTGTTGCTTTGTTCAATCTTTCCAATTCACACCTGAGCAGTTTAATCAACGGTATGATCTTCAAGATTGATGGGCTTTTCTTCCAGTTGGTGACCTGATCTTTAAGGATTTGATTCAAGGGTGGTAAATCGGCACGTGTAGTTCACAACGTCTAGCGGGTCGACCCAAGAATTTGAGGGTCAAAACAGGTCCACCAAACCCAGAGTGATTGAAACCCTAATGATATGAGATACTTTTGATTTTGAAGAAGTAACGGATGAATCGACTCGTGTTTTGTTGTGCTTGTCTCTACATGCTTCAATGTATCATTTTCCTTGCCTTATCTGTTCTTCAGGCAGATGTGGTATTTTCTCTAGAAGCATAAGATGTTGAAACAATGGGTATTTCGAAAGCAGTGCTAGGTAAGCAATCAGGGAAGGGTTCCAAGCAGTTGATTCCAGATCGGAAGTTTGATACCAAGTGCTGTCTGATTGCTTTCTTTCTCCTTGTCCCGCAGGTAAAAACAAGGACAAAGAAAAGGATAGGGAGAAAGCATGATATGAAATACTCTTGCTTTCGAAGAAGTGGTGGCGATTTAACAGCGTTGCACAGCGAGGCTTTGTTCTTCGACAATGGTGCCGCCAATATGTTTGTTGAAACTTCTCGAGCTCTTGGATTCAACTCAGACTCCTTCTGCTGGGTTGGTGGATTGTGCAAAGAAGGGGAGACTTGATCTTGAAGGAAATCAGCACGTTGTCTCCACATGCTTCAAGGTATCATTTTCACTTGCCTTATCTGTTCTCCGGGAAAATATGGCATCTTTTTCGGAAGTACATCAGTAACTGAAGATGAGTACTCAAGAGCAAAGCCAGGTAAGCAATCGGGCAAAGGTTCCCGGTAGTCGGTTCCTTGCCCGGAGTTTGAGTGGAGGTTCCGACATATTGCTTTCTTTATCCTTGTCTTTGCAGGTAAGAACAAGGACAAAGGAAAAGACAGGGAGAAAGCATGATATGAGATACTCTTGCTTTCTACCCTGGTGATATGAGATACTTTTGCTTTGGGTGTCATTTGTTTGCAGAGGAGAAGAAGAAAACTGGGTATTTCGAGAGGCTCTGCTGAGAGTGTACTCTCGGAAATAAGGAAGGGTTAGGCATTTTTTTTTTTTTTGCAGGTCTGCCTTGCTATGGACGGTGAAGGTGGACAGTTATAGGAAGTTCTTTAATACCTGTAGAGGTACTATTCTTTCACTCGTGTTGGCAACCATTGAGTGATTGATTAGTATGGCTCTACGCGTTTTCTTCTTCATCAGAAATCTTCGACAAATTGCCCGTAATTTCCGCAAATTTAAGTGTGCATGTGACAGGTGCTGACGAGGCTGAAAAAGACTGGCGCCTCTTCGATATCTGAGATAGGCGCTTCGACAAATTATCCGTGATTTTCGCACAGCTGAGTGTGCATGTGATAGGTGCTGACGAGGCTGAAAAAGACTGGCGCCTCTTCGATATCTGAGATCGGCCCGTGGTTTCTGAGCAGCCCAGCTTTTGAGAAAGTAGACGTCTCTTCGATCTTTGAGCTTGCCTCTTCGATTTCTGAACTCGCCTCTTCGATTTCTGAAAGTGTTGATTTTAAAAGAAAGGCACGCATCACATTCCAAAGCATACTTGAATTTTCCGCCTGTAGAAGCTCCCTACTTGCACTTCTAAGAACTTGATTTGTCCGACCTCTTCTTTTTCTTCACACCTTCGAAAATGTCTTACCCTTCTGACCGTCGTCTTAACTTGAATGTCGGGGAAGATAATGACATATCTTCTTCAAACAACATTTGGCAGCCGTCCTTCGTATCTCCCAATGGTCCTCTTACAATTGGGGATTCTATGATGATGAACGATACAACCGCTTCGGTGGTGGCCAGAAATCTTCTCACTCCTAGAGACACTAGGATGCTTTCCAGGCGGTCCGATGAACTGGCTGTTCAGGACTCTCTGGCCTACAGCGTCCGATGTGCAGGTTCAGTTTCAAACATGGGCCAACGCCTTCTTGCTCGATCTCGTCAGGTTGAGTCGTTGATGGCTGAGGTGGCCAGTCTTCGGCAAGAGGTCAGGGTGCTTAGGCACGAGAATAAAGAGTTGCACATGCTCGCAACTAATTACTCAACAAGCATGAAGAGGAAGCTTGACCAATTGCAGGAGTCCGAAGTTCGGATTCAGAGTGATCATCAGAGGTTTGTGACGTTACTCCAGCGGCAACTTCTGCCTTCGTCCCCTGGCGCTTCACCAAGTGTTGAAGCTCCGGATAATCAATCTCTGGTGCTTCGTCTTTCTGGAGCTCCGCCGAGTGATGAGGCGCCACCTGATCATCCTTGAAGATCCCTTCCTGTAAATTTGATTTGACTTCATTTTATTTTTTTTTAATAATTTTTTTTTAATTATTATTTAATTATTTTTTTTTTTAACATCCTTGTAATTTTTTTTTTTTTTTGAGATATCAATGGACATGCTTTACTTTATTCAGTATGTTGTGCTAAAACATATATCTGACTAAGATGTGTTACTCCCTCTTTTCTTTTTTTATTTTTTTTATTTTTTTTTATTTTTTTTATTTTTTTTTATTTTTTTTAATTTAGATGGTACCTAATGTGCACTATTCTTTTACTCCCTATTTTTTTAGACGGAAATTCGTCGTCTTCCCCCTGCTTTCTTCTTTTCAATTATTCTGTCTCCATCACCTGTTTCCTTTTTCATAATTGCTAATAGTAGCATACACCATGACCTGCCTTTCTTGTTTTTTTTTTTTTTTTTTTTTTTTTTTTTTTTTTTTGTCATTTCCTTTTGGATGGTGCCTATCAATCATTTCTTTTGTTTGCTTTCGGTGGCTGGTCACCATTTGAAAACCTTCTTTTTTTTTTTTTTTTTTTGTCATTTCCTTTTGGATGGTGCCTGTCAATCTGTCAATCACTTTCTTTCTTTGCTTTCGGTGGCTGGCCACCATTTGAAAACCTTTTTTTTTATTTTTTATTTTTTTTTCTTTATATATGGTGCTTTGTAGGGATGGAACTGGACGGACGGTGAGCTGCAGTCGAGGCTTCATGACCGGGTAGTCGTTTGACGGCGGTTTATTGAAGTTCTTCGTCGTCGTTGTTTGTCACAGACGGAGAAAAAGGCTTTTGGGTGTGAGTTGACAAACTTTGATTTTGTCAATCACATTCAAAAGCAGCAACCATGGCGGAGGTGCAGAAGCAGCTAGAGCTTGAGGTAGAATGCAAGGCATTGAGCTTCACTACCGGCTAGTCGTTTGATGGCGGTTTATTGAAGTTCTTCGTCGTTGTTGTTTGTTACGGACGGAGAGAAGGCCTTTGGGTGTGAGTTGACAAACTTTGGTTTTGTCAATCACATTCAAAGGCAGCAACCATGGCGGAGGTACCTTGTAAGCTTAGTTGCTGTAAAAGCTTTTCCACGAGCAGGCAAACCAACCAGGACAATTGCCAAATGTTTATCTTCCTTTGGTCCAAGCATTTGATCAGCTACATCTGCAGCCGCAACCGCTCCAGCAGCTTCTAGCATCGAATTCTTTTTTTTTTTTTTTTTTTTGTTTGTATCAAACCTGGACTCGGAGGAAGTACTAGTACTAGAAGATTTAACTAGCCTAGGAAATCCAACACCCCTATCCACAAAGAGACCCCTGTGACTATCTTGCTTTTGGAAAGATGAAAACGTTCCCACTGACTTTGATTCAACCATCCCAGAGGGAGAATAGAGCTTGGATGAATCTGGGATATCAACCTCCAACTCCTTTGTAGCTGCATGTCGATCGGATAAAACACCACTATCCTTGAAGGTATATGAAGCACTGGTGGAGCCATCTGAACATGGGCATTTGGAATCAAGTACGACAAGCCCATCTTCGAGGAGCATTTAATCAGCTCTGCAAGCACTAGATTGGATGATGCAGCTTTTGAAGCCAATTCAATAAGAAACTGTGAAGCAAATTCACGAAGTGGCTCTGGCAGGGACTTCACGATCTCGATTTCGTCCTCGTCGTCACTTTCCCCGACAGCAATCAGCTTCTGGTTAATCTCCACCAGGTCGTCCTCCATCCAAATGCTCCTTGAATATCCGGTCAAATGCCTGGCATAACTCTAGGATAGTATATAACTGTGCCCCTGCATCAATAGCAACAGGTCTACCAAGATAATCCAACTCCGCTTCAAGTTCTCTGATGCTTTTATTGATCAAAGATGCTATTCCTGGAATGCGAGCTTTAATTACAGACTCCAAATGTTTTGAGAGAAGATTTGCAAGATATTCTGAACCCATTTTGCTTGCCAAATGTGCGTAATCTGGACTGGAATTAAAAAATTCACGCTCCCTCCGCCTGGCAGCAATCATATCCACATTTTTGTTAATATCAACTTGTGAACGGTTCACAATTCCGACCCAAGGGTGTTGCAGCCGATAAGACCTTCCTTCAAGAACATCCAAAGCATTTGTTCCCTTGTCCACTAAATCAAGCTTTGTCAACACACCCAATGTCCTTTCACCTGTAGGATCAACTAGTCTAGCAATCCTGATAGCATCAGATGTTGCTATGTCCTGATTGGCTGGAGTTATTGCCAGAATGATGCAATTAGGCTTCTCAACATAAGAATGAACCATGTTTTCAATGTCTTGAACGATACTCTCTGGCTGTCCCTCTACAGCAACCTTGGTTAAACCAGGCAAATCTATCAAAGTTAGATTGACAACATTTGGGGAGTAGATACTGAGATGAATAGGAACATTAGATATCTGTTTTGATCTCCCAGTAATTTTGTCAGTTTCATCCTGAATTTCTCTTCGAACAGCAGAAAAATCAGTGAATCTTTTCTTTTCCAAGTGGAGGAACTCGGCGTATTCCTGCATTCCCTGTTCTGTCTTGTGCAGCTGCAAGACCAATGGCCTCCTGGTCACCATTCCAGATCCTCTCGGAAGAAAATCACGCCCGACGATGCTCTCTAACACCAACGACTTTCCAGAACTCTGGCCGCCGACGACGACGAGGAGAGCTTTGAATGACCAGGCTCTCAGACAGGGATGGTGCAAGCACCATTTTTGAAGAAGCGGAGAGCATTTCGATTGGGGAGGTTATGAAGAGTCCAATCTTCAGTGGGGATGAATCATCAGACAATTCACACTGGATTGATTTGGGTCAGAGTCCATTTGGTTCTGATCTTTATCGTCAAAGTTCTCCACCAGGGCGGCCGGCGGGTCTTCTACCAGTTTCCTCGGAGCCATCGAAGAGAGAAAGAGAGGATCTTGGATTGGGAAAATTTTGATTCTGCAATAAAGTCGAGCAACAGGTCTCGGAAGATTTGGGATTTGGGTCAGCCTCCTGGTTTGACGGACTGGGGTCGTCGAGATTCCTCCTGTGATGTCTTCTAATAGCCTTGACTCGCTCAGCGATGCCGGGTGGCTCCTCGATGCTCCAACGACGGCGGATCTCTTCAGCTCTGATTTCGCGATGGAGATCAAGTGATCGCATTCGGCGTCTGTCAGCAGACCTTCGTACATGAAAGCTCTAGGGTTCCATGAGATTTGTTTGACTTTGGTCTGATTGACGGTGAAGGTAGAAGCAGAAGAGGAGGTTGTCGATCCAACCCGTGCATCATAGATCAGAAACTACGGCGCTGTGGGAACTGAAGAGAGAGACTGAATTTGGGTGCCCTCCGGGTGCCCCAAATTTCTACAGAGACGAAGGGAAAGGGAGGAGAGATCCACGGGAGTCATCAGAGAGCCAGGGATCGGACAGAGGAACTCTGTTGGAGATTGCGGCTTTGAAGTTTCCGACGGTAGTGCTGACGCCAACCTCTGAAAAAAGCTTCCATTCTCGCCGTGGGCTCGGACTCGGGCTAGCACCGGTGATTATACCCGCTGCTTTGGAGAAGTCTGGTTTGGGTTTCTTCGCATATGAAGAACCGAATTGGGCTTGTGGCCTGCTGGGCCGAAACACTCATATATATATATATATATATATTTTTTTTTTTAAACAAAAATTGACTTTCTTTAATAAAACATTTATTTTATTTTTATTTTTTTTATCTTGATGTGACTGAACTCGAAAAATTGAACATTCGAGCTGCCTACGTACCCCTCCAAAGAAGAGATCAAGTCGTAACGTAGTTCAAATCCATTTTTTTTTTATGATTTTGATGATGATTTTGCCGTACACAGTTTATGTTCTTGCGGGCCAGGAGCTCTGGTGTTGCCTTTTATGCTCGTGCAGACCAGGAGCGTTGTGCCATGCAGTTTAGGCTCGTGCAGGCGAGGAGCCTTGGTTCGTGCAGTTTAGGCTCGTGCGAACAAGGAGCATTTGGTATTGCCTTTTATGCTCGTGCAGACCAGGAGTGTTGTGCCATGCAGTTTAGGCTCGTGTAGGCGAGGAGCTTCGTGTCCTACAGTTTAGGCTCGTGCGGACAAGGAGCTTTGTTCGTCAAGCGATCTGAGAGAGTCGTTCCTCGCAATCTTCATAGCAAGGAGCCTTGACTGAGTAGTTGAAGAAGTCTTCAGGAAAGAAATCACGCATCGTGATGGGGACGGATGATCTTCGTGTCAAAGTTTCATTATCTCTAACACTTTCACATTGTTCTGGAGGTGAACAAGAGCTACTTTGCCCCCTTTCCCATTGGTGAACTTGTGGAAAAGACATATGTTTCTTGTGCAGTTTCTTTGGAGTGACATATGTCCATCCTTCAACTTCACTCGGCTTGACTGGCATGTTTTTGGAACATGCCCCTAGCGATTGAGGTGAAGATTTTGGGTTGACAGAGCCGGAAGTGACGTCTTCTTCCAGGATTTCGTCTTCTTTGTCTTCTTGGGCCTTCTCTTCAGTGCAGTCCTCTTGGGTTTGTTGCCGTGAAGATTGGCCGGTGTAGATGATGGTGCGCCTCCTTACCTTCAGTGGTCCTTTTGTGTCGACTTCCAAAGTTGCTTGGCGCTTCATCCTTGAAGGAATCGAGCTTCGAATATCACCTTTTCCTGCTAGCCTGTCGAGCTTTTCTTCCTTTGACGTTGTTTCCCTATTTCCAGAAAACTTCATGTTGTCTTCAAGTCTTTCCAAAGCTGACTGACGAGGAGGAGAGCTAGCTGTGTTGCTTTGCTTATTAGGTTTTGACAACCTTTCAAAAATAGAGCTTCGGGAGGTTGGCCTGTTAAGCCTCTTGAAGACGGAGGTTCGGTTTTGACCACCAATGTGATCAAGGGCTGACGTTCTAGGTCTTAAACGATTCATCCTATCGAAGACTGGCGTTCGAGGGGTGGATTTAGGCTCCTTTTGATCTTGTTCAATGCTCACACTGATATGTTGAGTGCTAGCATTTTTCGCTTGGCTTGAAATCTTCACGGGTGCATTTGGTGTGAAGCCAAGTCCAGCTTTGTTGTTGTTAACTCCGTAACCATACTTCTTCAACTTCTTTTGAGTCTCGGTGAGGTCACGTTCTTTATTGTTGACGGTGTTTGAAACCTTTTTTCCAGGATTTGAAGAAGAAACGAAGTCGTACCCAGCTTTTGACATGAGTTTGTAGGCGTTCGGATCAAAAACTTCTTCAGTCCTCTTGGTTGGGAGAAAACTTGGTTCCGCTCTCTTTGGTAGAGCTTTTACGAAGCCTTGTGGTAATCTTGCAACCTTAGCGTTGCTTAGCTGTGTCAGAGGTAGAACTGCATTCGTCTTGAGCAACTTTACATTATCCATGTACCGTTGTGCATCGACTTTGCTTGCTTCAGTTTCGAATGGGGATTGACCATTCTTTCTTCTTGACATCGGGATGTATCGGAAAACGGGTGTGTTTAATACATTTGAGGGCGTCTTACTCCCTTTGGTTGTTGCAGGTTTAGCAAGCTCATCATCATTCTTGCTTAAAGACGACATGGCTTCTTCTTCTTGCTTCTTGGGCATGGCTTGCCACTCCTGCTTGTTAGGTGTTGCTTTACCCGTGGATTTGATCTCTTTTGGAAGAGCTTCGAGCACCATGTCTTCATCCATGTAGAACTTGGCGTCTGCGAAATGTGATTCGGCTTCGGTGAATGGTTTGGTGTCGCCATAGATCACCTTCACTCCTTCTCGGTAGAATTTCAAGCATTGGTGAAGGGTGGACGGTACTACTCCATTTGCATGGATCCAAGGCCTTCCTAAGAGCAAGCCGTAGGAAGTTCTTGCATCAATCACGTGGAATATCGTGCTCGACTTGAGTTCACCAATAGTCATCTCTACTCGGATCATGCCCATTGCTTTTTGTCCTCCTTGATTAAAACCTTGAATTAGTAGACGACTTAAGGACAGTTCATCCACCTTGATGCCGATTGTAGTCATTGTTGACTTTGGCATGATGTTTATGGCTGATCCACCATCCACAAGCATGCGGTTGACTTTGTGCTCCCTTACGTACCTAGAGACGAAGAGAGGACGGTTGTGAGGCTTCGATCCTAGCAGCAAGTCTTCGTCGGTGAAATGGATTGTGTCTTCGATAGCACAGCATGTGCCATATTCATGTGGCCGAAGTTTGAAGCCTTCGTTCTTACTTTCTTGCACTTCGTGGTCATTGGGACTTTCCAAGATTGCTGCTAATGCTATTCGCATCTTCTTTGGTAATCGCAGCGCTTCCTCAATGGTAAAGTGTGGCATGCAGCGATAATGCCCTGTTGGAAGAAGTCGTTCGGGAAGTACTCGTGTAATAAGATAGGAATGCGTGGCTTTTGCTCCGTAGGTTCCCCAACATACATTGGCTTATCAACTTTTACGTTCCTTTTGGGCTTCCCACTGTTGCGGGGACAGTGCTTTCTCACTTGTTCCACCTTTTGTCTTATGGCTTGTGGTTTTGGTTTCCTTATTTTTTTGTAGGTCACCAATGTCCATCCTTCTTCATCATCGGCATGTGCATCTTGTTCGTTTGCCCCGGTGATGGTTGTGCAGAAGGTATCGTGTAACTTGAGCGTTGATAGGAATGGTCAAGTGCTACTTGGAGAGGCACAGGATCGAAAGATCCAAATGCAATTGTAGTAGTGTGCGTCGCGGCCGTGTCTTCGAGGTCGAGCTCGATTCGCCCTTGTTGTGCTAGTTTCATGATGAGCTCTTTGAGGACGAAGCATTTACCCACAGGATGGCTCACGATTCGATGGTACTTGCAGTATTTAGGATCGTTTATGCGATTCATTTCTTCAGGCCGCTTGCATTCGGGTAGCTCAATTACCTTCTTTTCTAGCAAGTCGTCTAACATTGCATCCATGTCTGAGTCAGGAAAAGGGTATACCTTCTGCTCCAATTCCTTCAAGGTGCTTTTGTACCTTTCTTGGGTACGAGGAGGCTCACTTTTCTTTATCTCATTTGCTTTGGTTTTAGAGGAGATCTTGATAGGCGTGGAGACGGTCTTGACGGGCGCAGTGCTGACGGTGAACGCTTCATTGGGGGGTTTCTTCCCAGTCTTGTCTACATTTGGGGAGAACACCTTATCCTTCTTGAAGTCGGTGATCGGCTCTTTCTTCCCGTGATGGGCAATACTTAGCTCCATATCGTGGGCACGGGTGGCTAACTCTTCAAATGTTCGTGGTTTGATGCCTTGAAGGATATAGTGTAACCCCCATTGCATGCCTTGGACGCACATCTCGATCGAAGAGATCTCCGAAAGCCTGTCCTTGCAGTCGAGGCTCAGATTGCGCCATCGGTTGATGTAATCCACGATTGGCTCATCCCTCCATTGCTTCGTGCTTGTCAGCTCTAACATGCTCACGGTGCGGCGGGTGCTGTAGAAGCGGTTGAGGAATTCCCTTTCCAACTGTTCCCAGCTGTTGATAGATTCAGGCTCCAGGTCTGTGTACCATTCAAAGGCGTTTCCTTTTAACGAGCGCACAAACTGCTTGGCGAGGTAATCTCCTTCCGTCCCTGCATTGTTGTAGGTTTCGACAAAATGTGCGACATGTTGCTTCGGGTTTCCTTTTCCATCAAACTGCATGAACTTTGGTGGTTGATAACCCCTTGGCATCTTTAGGGCATCAATCTTCTTGGAGTAGGGCTTTGAGTAGAATGATGAGGTATTTGAGCTCCCTTCGTACTGCGCCTTGATGGTGCTGGCGATCATCTCTTGCAGTTGTTGGATAGAAAAAGATCCCATGAGTGCCTCTGCTTGGCCTGGCTCCAGCTTCACATCGATTTTCTCCACCGGAGGCTCTTCATCCTCGTTGTTTTCCTTTTTTACTGAACCATTCCCTTGCTCGATTTTCACGTCGGGCTTTACATCTAGTTGATTGACTAGTACGGCGATTTGTTGGTCTTTTTCTTCCACAATCCGTGTTAGCCTTGCGATTGTTTCATTCATATGAGCCAGCTGCTCATCGACTGATGTCGCTCCAGTAGTCATGACTTGCATGGCTGAGTTGCCTTTTGAGTCAGCATCGGAAAGCATGAAACCAGAGTACTTCCTTGGGCTTTCCTTCCTTGGCGCCTTTAGCGAAGCCAGGGTGATCACAGGTTCGTGCCTCAGGTGCTCTTGTTCCTTCGGCGGAGTTGATGCAGGGGTGGAAGATGCGGCAGAAAGAGCTCTTGCCTTGCTTCGAGTTATGATGCCCGAAGTGACACCGCCTACGGTGATAACGTTCTTGTTCCTTGCATTGGCTGCGAGAACAACTTGAGCCTTCTTTGATGCCATTTGTGCTTTTTGCGGATTCAAAGATAGAGATGAGAGGTAGAGATGGTCCCACTGGGCGTGCCAAATTTGTGAACACGGAAATTCCCTGCGATGAACGAGACAAGAAACACGTGTACAAAATAATATTTGTATTGATGATTTAGGGGTTACAATCTCTTCTACAAATTTAGCCTCTGATTCTATCTTTGCAATGGGTGGATTTGATGTTGTTGGTCCAAAGGGCCGTCGGGGCTTGATCTTGGGATAAACAGTTGTGCAGATTTGTTGACGTCGTGGATCCAAAGGGCCGTCGGGGCTTGATCTAAGGATGAACGAATGATGAACGATGAACACTTTCTTCAAGGGCCGTCGGGGCTTGATCTTGAATTGGTGGAAGTTCTTCAAGGGCCGTTGGGGCTTGATCTTGAATGAGGATTTGACGAAGAACGAAGAGAGCTCTCTTGATTCTTCGGGATTTGCTTGGGAGCTTTTGAGTTTCAAAGCTTCAAGGTTTTAGTGTAATGTGAATTGGTTATCAATTGGTGTCCTTCAAATGAATGCCTTGGCCTTCTATTTATGGAATTCCAAAACTTGATTTTTTGGATTTAAATAATTAGATGGAATAAATCATCTCTGCCAGGTGTTGACACGTGTCCTTGTAAACACGGAATTCCTGCAATGAATGAGACAAGAACAACGTGCACAAAATAATATTTGTATTAATGATTTAGGGGTTACAATCTCCTCTACGAATTTGGCCTCTGATTCTATCTTTGAAACATGTAGATGTAGTGTTGTTGATCCAGGGGCCGTCGAGGCTTGATCTTGGACGAACAGATGATGAACGATGAACACCTTCTTCAAGGGCCGTCGAGGCTTGATCTTGAATGGGTGGAAGTTCTTCAAGGGGCGTTGGGGCTTGATCTTGAAGGAGGATTTCACGAAGAACGAAGAGGGCTTTCTTGATCCTTCGGGATTCGCTTGAGAGCTTCTAAGTTTCGAGGCTTCAAGGCTTTGGTGTGGTGTGACTTCTCTTCCAATTTGGGAGTAGAGAAAGTGTATCTAAAAAATCCTCCTTTGATTCTTTGATGGAGGAGCCTATTTATAGGCTTTGGGAATGAACCACCACCATCCATTTGTTTTGGTGGATGTTGTAGGTGAATTGGTGGATTGTTGTAGGTGAATTTGGGTGGAGGTTGTAGGTGAATTTGGATGGATTGTTGTAGGTGAATTTGGGTGTATGTTGTAGGTGAATTTGGGTAGGTGAATTTGGGTGGAGGTTGTAGGTGAATTTGGATGGATTGTTGTAGGTGAATTTGGGTGTATGTTGTAGGTGAATTTGGGTAGGATTGTTGTAGGTGAATTTGGGTGTATGTTGTAGGTGAATTTGGGTGAAGGTTGTAGGTGAATTTGGATGGATTGTTGTAGGTGAATTTGGGTGTATGTTGTAGGTGAATTTGGGTGAAGGTTGTAGTTTTAATGCAATGGTCAACATTTATTTCACTAAAATTTCAATGTTTACAAATGTAATTTTAATGTGATGGCTAACATTTATTTCAACGAAATTTCAATGTCTACAAATGCCCCCACTTCAAGGCGCGTAGTATACATGTGCTTGCCACGTGTAGAAGATGCGTTTTGAAGTCCCTTAATGTAGATGTCGATCCAAGGGCCGTTGAGGCTTGATCTTGAACTGGTCTGGGAGTTTCTTCAAGTGCCGTTAAGGCTTGTTCTTGAATTTTGTTTGAAATTTCTTCAAAGGCCGTTGAGGCTTGATCTTGGATGAAATTGGACCACAAGAAGCCTCACGTAGTAGACGATCCTTGGCTTTGATAATGGATGAATCGGCACGTATTTTGTTGTGCTTGTTGACTTTCCACAGCTTTGATCTTGAACTAGGCTGGAGGAGTTTTCTGGTTTCCTCCAACGGACTTTCCACAGACTTAATCTTGAACTGGATTTGACTCAAGGGTGGTGGACACTTGATCTTGAGTCAGGGTCGTTGAGGCTTGATTTCGAACTTAAACATGACCACGAGCAGTTTCAGGACATACATGCTTTGAAAGATCAAGGAAGTTCGCAGCATTTTCATATGAACCCTGAGCAGTTTGGTCAACAGTATGATCTTCAAGATTGATGGGCTCTTCTTCCAGTTGGTGACTTGATCTTTAAGGATTATCGAGGCTTTGCTCTTCGGTGACGGTGCCAGCGAAGGGTTGTTAAAGCTTCTCGAGCCTTTTGGTTAGAGCAACGCTGTCCAGCTTGGATCTTTACTTGAACTCATCCGTCTGGATTGTGTGGTTATGCAGGGAAGGGCTTCATGCTTCATGATTTATTCCAGCTCGTTGTATTGCATTCTTCTCTGCTTGTTTCTTTTGCATAGCTGAAGCGGTGTGCAACCTTTTGCCTTTAAATGGTTCTTCGGAGCATAATCTCTCAGCGACTCACCCATGCTTGGCAGCTTCAGTGCAAAGCGCCGATGTTAACAGATCCACACTCCTGAAGCATTTGCTGAGGGGATTCGAGACATATCAGCAGTTGAAGATGAGCACTCGAGAGCAACGCTAGGTAAGTAACCAGGCAAAGGTTCCGGGCAATCAGTTCCTGGTCGGACATTTAATTTCAGGTTCCGACTGATTGCATCCTTTCTCCTTGTTCAGCAGGCAAGAGCAAGGGCAAATGAGAAGATGGGGGAAGAGCATGATATGAGATACCTTTGCTTTCGACCCCAGTGATATGAGATACTTTTGCTTTTGAAGAAGTAGCGGACGATCAGCACATGCATTCGTCGTGCTTGTCTCCATACGCTTCGATGCATAATCTTCATCTGCATCATCTTCACCTGCATCATCAGGAGCTTGAGTGGAGGTTCCGACATATTGCTTTCTTTATCCTTGTCTTCGCAGTGAAGAGGGAGGACAAAGAAAAGGATAGGGAGAAAGCATGCTATGAGATACTCTTGCTCTCAACCCCAATGATATGAGATACCTTTACTCTGGTGTGGCTTGGTTGAAGAGGCGTTTCTAGGGAGGAAGAAAACTGAGTTTTGGTTGCAGATGCCCTCGGCGAGGAAGAAAGGTCAGGCTGGATGTGTTTTCAGGGAGGAAGAAACTGAGTTTTGGTTGCAGATGTCTTCGGCAAGGAAGAAAGGGGTCAGGCTGGATGCGTGTCTTGCTATGGGATGGAGGTCGAATTATATGGTGAGCTCTCAACATCAAGTGGCAGGGCGAGCGTGGCCTTGTCACC
Organism: Malus domestica; assembly: GCF_042453785.1. Lineage (NCBI taxonomy): Eukaryota > Viridiplantae > Streptophyta > Magnoliopsida > Rosales > Rosaceae > Malus > Malus domestica. The sequence continues at coordinate 55,545,029 of NC_091675.1, read as the reverse complement.
CACGCTTGTCGGCAGAAGTGTGGTAGTTGGCATAATGGACCTCACGCGTTTTCAACTTTGTCAGTGATATCTGACAAAGTTGCACGTGATAGCCGAAAGCTGAGATTGTGTCTGAAAAGTGTCGACGGACTTTACGCAGGAAAATCCGGGTTTTGAAATTCGGAGAGTGGTGTCTCTTCGATTTACGAACGAATGGTTGTGCTGCCTCTCATTTTTAAGAGGTGTCAATTGTATTCAACACGCAAAATTTGAAGATTGCCTGCCCGTGAAAAATTATCTCTGCTACTCTTTGCTTCATCCAACCTTTTTCTTTTAGTATTTTTTGAAAATGGCTTCCCCTTTTAACATTTGCTTAGATTTGAGTCTTAGCAGTGACACAGGTGCACCGCGTCAGGGTAATGTATGGCGCCCGTCTTTTTTTTCTTCTAATGGCCCTCTTACAGTTGAGGACTCTGTGATGAGGGATGCAACCACGGCTACGGTTGTAGCTAGAAACCTCATCACTCCTAAAGATAATAGGATACTTTCACGACGGTCCGATGAGTTAGCTGTTCAAGAGTCCCAGGCTCTCAGTGTCCAGTGTGCGAACTCTGTTTCCAACATGGGCCAACGCTTACTTGCTCGAACTCGCCAGGTTGAATCATTGACAGCCGAGGTGGCGGCTCTTAGTCAAGAGATTAGGCAGCTCAAGCGTGAGAATAGAGAGTTGCATGTGCTTGCAAATAGTTATTCGACGAGCATGAAGAGGAAGCTTGATCAGCTGACGGACTCCGAAGGTCGAATTCAAAGTGACCATCGGAAGTTTGTGGATGTATTCCGGAGGCACTTTTTGCCTTCGTCATCTGGAATTCAACCAAGTATTGAGGCTCCGAATAAGTTATCTTCAGTGCCTCCCTCCTTTAGGGTTCCACCGAGTACCAAGGCTCCAAGTACTGAGGCTTCACACAAGTGACATTCGTGAAGGCTTTTTTTTTTTTTTTTTTTTTTTCGTGTAATTTCTCGGAGATATTAATGGACATGCCTTATTTTATTCAGTATGTTGTGTTGAAACGCAAACAAAACGCAAACAAAACGCATATCTGACTAAGATGCATTACTTCCCTATGCACCCACTTCCTTTTAGATGGTGACTAGTGCACCAATTTCTTTTTAGATGGTGACTGGAAGCATCATTTTGTCATCACCACCCATTTCCTTTTCCATTATTGACTTGCGAATAGTAATACACACTCGTGAGTGGCTTGACGATAGCACAGTTGGTTTTTTTTTTTTTTTTTTTTTTTTTTTTTTTTTTTTTTGCCTTCCTCACTGCATTGCGTTCTTCTCGCATGCGGACCATCTTTTCACTTGCACAATCACCTTACCACAATCTTCATTGGATGCGGATTGCTTTTTTACACAGTCACTGTATCGCATGCGGATCACTGTTTGCACAGTCACTGCACTACATGCAAACCGGTTTTATTTGCAGCCTGTTGAGACCAATATATATATACACACGCATTCATACACACATGCATACATACATAGGGCATTGCATAGTCTTTACATAGACACTGTACCAGCTTACTGCCCTGAATCTTAAATGCACTCTCCTGTTTCTTTGCTGCGACGTGCTCTTCTCATCTGCCGTGTGGTGAGCTCGGTGTTGGACAAAAAGTGGTGCAGCTTCTTCAACCCCATCACCCTGCAGTCGGTCACGTCTATGTTCATCGTGTTCATCCGAAGTCTTCACTGCGGCAGAGGAAAAGCTCACCATCATCAAAATTAGGGCAGCAACAACAAACTTCATTATCCTGCAAGCTTCAGGGAGAGTTGCATGAGAGTATGAAGACGGAAGGATGAAGGACTGCAGCATGGTTGCTACAACCGCTCGGGCTTCCGTTTATCGTCCTCGACGGCGCTGCAAATGTTTCCACCAATGGAGAAGAGGAAGGAGGGCGCTGCCTTCACTCTGTGAGGTATGTTTTATTGCTGAGGACGGTTTGCCGCATATATAAATATATATATATATTTTTTATTTTTTATATAGTGCTCTGTCAGGCTGAGGTTGCTAAACCGGCGAAGAACCTAGGAAGGCATCAAAAGTCTGCTCTGCTTGACTCGGTCAGAGAAAGTGAATGCGAGTGCAGGTTCGAATGACAAGGCCGAGTTGCTTTCCCCGTCTTCAACCGCTGCAGCTTCATTCTTGTTGCTACAGGTTTGTCTTTGTTGTGGCTTGGAGAGAGAGACGTCGCTGCAAAGGAGAGAGAGAGAAACACCACATCTGGATTCAGATTTTGTGCATCTGCAGGTCTTCCTTTCGTTTGTGGGTGACTGTGCAACTTTTATGAGAGGAAGAAGAAGAGTCAACGGAAAAGAAGGTGTTTGCGGACGAGGTCGCGTGGCTGACTTGGAGGTCCACTTGCTTCGGGTGTGCGCACCATGTGTTGCAGGTGGGGTTTTGCTGTGTAATGCCTTTTGGTCACAGTTTTCCCTTGGTGGTGACGTTGGCGTAGTGCTCACCTTTGTAATATGGCTTTGTAACCAAATCATTTCTTTAAAGAAATAAAATATTCATATCTTGAATTGCTATTTATTCTTCAAAGTGTTTGTGTTTTTGTTGGTGATGTGACTGTACTTGAAGTTTTGAAGTTTCAAGTTGCCTACGTACCCCCGGTTGATGAGGGATCAAGTCATAACGTAGTTCAAATGAACGATGATTTTTTTTTTATAGTGATTTTGATGATGATTTTGCCGTACACAGTTTATGCTCTTGTGGGCCAGGAGCCTTGTGCCGTGTGCAGTTTAGGCTCATGCAGGCTAGGAGTCTGGTCGTCGCCTTTTAGGGGTAGTAACGCTTCAAGAATCTGCCATTGATGGGACCGATCTTCAAGCCGTCCTCTGCCATGATTAAGTAGGCGCCGCTTATGTAGACCTCTTGTATTACGTACGGTCCATCCCACTTTGATGTGAACTTGCTTTTTGTCTTGTGAGTTGTGATGATAGGCCTTCGTAATGCAAGGACGAGATCTCCAGTTTGGAAAGACCTTGGGCGGACCTTCTTGTTGAATGTTTTGGATAGCCGTGCTTGGTAGCATTCCAGGTGTTGTTGAGCTTCGAGCCTTCTTTCGTCAAGTGATTCCAACTCTTGAAGGCGCAACTTTGCATTCTCTTCATCAGTCAAACCTTCTTGTATAGCCATCCTAAGTGAGGGGATTTGACTTTCTAGCGGTAAAACAGCTTCCACGCCATATACGAGAGAATAAGGGGTAGCTTGGGTAAGAGTCCTATGCGTCGTCCTATATGCCCAAAGTGCTTCGCTTATTCTTTCATGCCAGTCCCTCTTTGTTCGGCCGATCACCTTCTTTAAGAGGTTGCACAATGTTTTGTTGAATGCTTCCGCGAGACCGTTGGCCGGAGCATGATACATGGAAGACTTGTGCTGCTTGAACTTGTATTTCTCACAGAGCTCGTCTACAAGTCGGTTGGAGAACTGTTTTCCATTGTCCGTGATAATGTAGCGAGGCACACCATATCTGTGGATGATATGTTCTTTGATGAAACGGACAACAGTTTCCTTTTTTACTTCCCTTAGGGGTATGGCTTCAGCCCACTTGGAAAAGTAATCTGTTGCAGCTAGGATGTAGGCTTCTCCTGCAGATGACTTTGGAGTAATTGGTCCCACGACGTCCAGTCCCCATGCATCGAATGGCCACGAAGCAGTTGTAGGGTGTAATGGTTCAGGTGGTTGATGTATGAAGTTGGCGTGGAATTGGCAAGCTTGGCACCTTTTGGCATGTTCCAGGCAATCCTTCACCATACTTGGCCAGTAGTAACCCATTCTTTTGAGCTGGAAATGTAGCTTTGGTCCAGATTGATGCGCCCCGCACACGCTTGAGTGCGCTTCTTCCATGGCTTGATTGGCTTCTTCCTCACCTAGGCATCTCAGAAGTACTCCTTCGAAAGAGCGCCGGTAGAGTGTTTCTTTGTAGTAGAGGAAGCGAGGTGCTCGTCGACGTATTTCAGAGCGGTGTCTAGGATCATTTGGAAGTTTTCCATACTCTAAGTAGTCAATCAATGGTTGTCTCCATTCTTCAACATCGACTGGAAGTACCGAGATGACATTTGTATCATCTAGTAGCATTTCGGTGGCGAGGGGGATGACCCATCTTTGGCAAACTGGCACGTCTGCCGCTTCGTCTTCTCCTAGTGTCATACTCGAGGCTAGGTTAGCGAGAGCGTCTGCCATTTGATTTTCTTTTCTCGGCACATGTTCTAGTGTTACGGCCTCGAACTTTTGTAGCAGCTGAGTTGCCAGTCGGAAGTACGGGACGAGATCGTCTTTTCTCACCTCATATTCAGTCAAGAGTTGACTAATTATGAGCTTGGAGTCGCCATATACCTCGAGGGTTGTGATTTCCATGTTGATCGCCATTTGGAGCCCGATGATTAGTGCTTGGTACTCAGCGACGTTGTTGGAGCACAATTCGCTTAGTTGGAATGAATAAGGTAGTATTTGCCTTTGTGGCGACATGAATACTACTCCTGCCCCCGCTCCGTCTGCTCGTGCAGATCCGTCGAAGAACATCGTCCATCTCGGGAATATGTCAATGTAGAATACCTCCTCGTCAGGCAAGTCGTCTGAGATTTTCCAATCGGCTGGGATTGGATGATCGGCAAGGAAGTCTGCTAATGCTTGTCCCTTGACGGCTTTAGCTGGGACGTAAATGATCTCGTATTGATTGAGAATCAACGCCCATTTAGCTAGTCGCCCTGTCAAAACTGGCTTGGACATGACGTATTTAACCGGGTCAGCTTTAGCAACCAAGTGGATGGTGTAAGCATGCATGTAATGTCTGAGTTTCTGGATGGCAAACACCAAGGCAAGGCACATTTTTTCTATTGGGGAGTAGTTCAACTCAGCGCCAGTGAGTGTTCGACTCAGGTAGTAAAGCGCTCCTTCTTTCTGGAATTCGTTTTCTTGTGCCAAGAGTGCTCCCACTGAACTTTCCTGAGCGGCGATGTACAATATGAGTGGTTTCCCAGGCACAGGCGCCCCCAGGACAGGTGGACTTGATAAATATTTTTTTATGCTTTCAAAAGCGTTGTGGCACGCTTCGTCCCATACGAACGGGACATCCTTTTTCATGAGTCGACTAAACGGTTGACAACGCCCTGCAAGGTTGGAGATGAAGCGTCTGATGAAGGCTAGTCGTCCTTGTAGACTTTTCAGCTCGTGCATGTTTCTTGGCTCGGGCATGTTTTGAATGGCCTTGATCTTTGATTGGTCCACTTCAATGCCACGGTGCTTGACAACGAAGCCGAGAAACTTTCCAGAGGTGACGCCAAATGCACATTTTAACGGGTTCATCTTGAGGTTGTATTTTCGCAGCCTTTCGAACACTACTCGCAAATCCTTCAAGTGATCTGATCTTTTCTTTGTTTTGACCACCACATCGTCTACATAACATTCTACGTTTTTGTGTAGCATGTCATTGAAGATTTTCTGCATTGCTCGCTGATATGTGGCTCCAGCGTTCTTTAGACCAAAGGGCATCACCTTGTAGCAGTAGATACCTTTTGGAGTGCGGAATGCTGTTAGTTCCTCATCTTCGAGAGCCATACGAATTTGATTGTATCCAGAAGAGCCGTCCATAAATGACAGTGCCTCATGGCCAGTGGTTGCGTCCACCATGATTTCGATGATCGGCAAGGGAAAGTCATCTTTTGGGCAAGCGTCATTGAGGTCCCGAAAGTCTACACAAACACGTATTTGTCCAGATTTCTTAAGGACGATGACGATGTTGGAGATCCACTTGGGGTATTGCACATCTCGAATGAAGCCTGCTTCGATTAGCTTGTCAATCTCTACCTCAATTTGTGGAATGAGCTCGGATCGATAGCGCCTTTGAGTTTGCTTTATTGGTCTCGTTCCAGGCTTAACTGCAAGATGATGTACAGCGATGACAGGGTCAAGGCCGGGCATTTCCTTGTAAGTCCAAGCAAAGACGTCTTTGTACTCTGATAACAGTTGGTAATACTCATCTACCTCGTCTGCACTTAGCAGCGCACTCACGAAGATAGGTTTCTGCTCCTCTTTTGTGCCTAAGTTGAGCTCCTTGAGATCATCGACCGTGGATTGCCCCCCATCCTCAAGTTGCGGTGGCGCAGCAGTGACATCTTCTTCGGGGATCTCATCTTCTTTGCCTTCTTGGATCGTGATGTGGAAGACATCTTGGAATTCCTCTTCGGTGTCATCCTTTCGGGTGTTGTGGTTACGAAAATCTATGTAAGCGCGGAGTTCCCCTGATTTTTTAAAGGCAACATTTAAGTTCCGTCCTGCATCCATGACCTCTTGAATTAAATCGGCTTCGTTTATGTTATCAATCTCAGCTTCATCTATGCTTAAAAGTGTGCTACCAATAGTTTCTTGCCCCCTTTTCGACTGGTGCATTTGTGAATGCGACGTAGGTTTCATGTGTAATTTCTTTGAAGTGACATGAGTTATTCCTTCAACTTCGCTTGACTTGGAGCATGCCCCCAGCGATCGAGGTGGCGATTTTGAGTCGAAAGAGCCAGAAGCGACGTCTTCCTTAGGGATTTCATCTTCTTTGTCTTTATGGATCGTGCCGAGGAAGATGCCTTGGATCTCCTCTTCAATGACATCCTCTTGGGCTTGTTGGCATGAAGATTGTCCAGTGTGGATGATGGTGCGCCTTCTTACTTTCAGTGGTCCGTTTGTGTCCACCTCCAAGATTGCTTGGCGCTTCATCCTTGAAGGAATTGAGCTTCGAATATCACATTTTTCTGCTATCATGTCGAGCTTTTCTTCCTTTGACACTGTCCTCCTATTTCTAAAAAACTTCTTGTTGTCTTCAAGTCTTTCCAAAGCTGACTGACGAGGAAGAGAGCTAGTCGTGTTGCTTTGCCTCTTAGGTTTTGACAACCTTTCAAAAACAGAGCTTTGGGATGCTGGCATGTTAAGTCTCTTGAAGACGGAGGTTCGGTTTTGACCACCAATGCGATTAAGTGCTGACATTCTGGGTCTTGAACGATTCATCCTATCGAATACTGACGTCCAAGGGGTGGATTTAGGCTCATCATGATCTTGTTCAATACTCACGCTGATGTGTTGAGTGCTAGCATTTTTCGCTTTGCTTGAGATCTTCACGGGTGCAGTTGGTGTGAAGCCAAGTCCAGCTTTGTTGTTATCAACTCCGTAACCATGCTTCTTCAACCTCTTTTGAGTCTCGGTGAGGTCACGTTCTTTATTGTTAACGGTGTCTGAAATATTTTTTCCATGATCCGAAGAAGAAGCGAAGTCGTAGCCAGCTTTCGACATGAGTTTATAGGCGTTTGGATCAAAACCTTCTTCGGTCCTCTGGGTTGGGAGAAAGCTTGGTTCCACCCCCTTCGGTAGAGCTTTTATGAAGCCTTGTGGTAGTCTTGCAACCTTAGTGCTGCCTAGCTGTGTCAGAGGCAAAACTGCCTTCGTCTTGAGCAACTTTACATTATCCATATGCCGCTGTGCATCGGCTTTGTGTGCTCCAAATTCGAACGGAGATTGACCATTCTTTCTTCTCGACATCGGGATGTATCGGAAGACGGGTGTGTTTGGTCCATTTGAGGGCGTCATACTCCCCTTTGTTGTTGCACGTCTAGCCAGCTCATTATCGTTCTTGCTCGAAGACGGCATAATTTCTTCTTCTTGCTTCTTGGGCATGGCTTGTCGCTCCTGCTTTTTAGGTGTTGCCTTGCCCGTGGATTTGATCTCTTTTGGAAGAGCTTGGGGCACCACGTCTTCGTCCATGTAGAACTTGGCGTCCGCGAAATGTGATTCGGCTTCAGTGAATGGTTTGGTGTCGCCATAGATCACCTTCACTCATTCTCGGTGGAATTTTAAGCATTGGTGAAGGGTGGACGGTACCACTCCATTCGCATGGATCCAAGGCCTTCCTAAGAGTAAGCCGTAGGAAGTTCTTGCATCAATCACGTGGAATATCGTGCTCGACTTGAGTTCACCAATAGTCATCTCCACTCGGATCATGCCCATCGCTCTTTGTCCTCCTTGATTAAAACCTTGGATTAGTAGACGACTTAGGGACAGCTCATCCGCCTTGATGCCGATTGTAGTCATTGTTGACTTTGGCATGATGTTTATGGCTGATCCACCATCCACAAGCATGCGGTTGACTTTGTGCCCCTTTACATACCCAGAGACGAAGAGAGGACGGTTGTGAGGCTTGGATCCTAGCAGCAAGTCTTCGTCGGTGAAATGGATTGCGTCCTCTATGGCACAACATGTGGCACATTCATGTGGCCGAAGCTTCAAGTCTTCGTTCTTGCTTTCTTGCACTTCATGTTCATTGGGACTTTCCAAGGCCGCTGCTAATGCTATTCGCATCTTCTTTGGTAATCGTAGCGCTTCCTCAATGCTAAAGTGTGTTGGCAGACCTTCTTCGAGCGTGAGAGTTTTTTCTCCCTCAGTGGTGGTATCTTTGCTTTTTGAAGGTTCTTCCGTTTCTACTTCGACCATATGGCATGCAGCGATAGTGCACTGTTGGAAGAAGTCATTCGGGAAGTACTCGCGCAAGGAGACAGGAATGCGTGGCTCTTGCTCCACGGGTTCCCCAGCATACGTTGGCTTATCGACTTTTACGTTTCTTTTAGGCTTCCTACTGTTGCGGCGACGGTGTTTTCTCACTTGTTCCACCTTTGGTCTTGTGGCTTGTGGTTTTGGTTTCCTTGTTTTTTTGTAGGTCACCAATGTCCATCCTTCATCATCATCGGTATACGCATCTTGTTCGTTTGCCCCCGGCGATGGTTGTGTAGAAGGCGCCGTGTAGCTTGCACATTGATAGGAATGGTCGGGTGTTGTTTGGAGAGGCACAGGATCGAAAGATCCGAACGCCACTGTAGTAGTATGTGTTGCGGCTGTGTCCTCAAGGTCTAGTTCGATTCTCCCTTGTTGCGCTAGCTTCATGATGAGTTCTTTAAGGACGAAGCATTTGCCCACATGATGGCTTACGATACGATGGTATTTGCAGTATCTAGGATCGTTCGTTCGATTCATTTCTTCAGGGCGCTTGCACTCTGGTAACTCAATTACCTTCTTTTCCAGCAAGTCATCTAACATTGCATCCACGTCTGAGTCAGGAAAAGGGTACGTCTTTTGCTCCAACTCTCTCAAGGTGTTTTTATACTTGTCTTGGGTGCGAGGAGGCTCACTTCTCTTTGTCTCCTTTGCCTTAGTCTTGGAGGAAATCTTGACAGGCGCGGATGGGGTTTTGATAGGCATGGATGGGGTTTTGATGGGGGTAGTGTTGACAGTAAAAGTTTCCTTGGCAGGCTTTTTTCCGGCCTTGTCTACACTCGGGGCGAACACCTTATCCTTCTTGAAGTGGGTGATCGGCTCATTCTTTCCGTGATTGGCGATACTCAGCTCCATGTCGTGGGAACGCGTTGCCAGCTCCTCAAACGTTCTTGGTTTTATGCCTTGGAGAATGTAATGTAACCCCCAGTGCATGCCTTGAACACACATCTCAATGGCAGAGGTTTCAGAGAGCCGATCTTTGCAATCCAGACTTAATGAACGCCATCTATTTATGTAGTCGACAACGGGTTCCTCCTTCCACTGTTTCGTACTGGTCAGCTCCAGCATGCTTACGGTGCGGCGCGTGCTGTAGAAGCGGTTGAGGAATTCCTTTTCCAGCTGATCCCAACTGTTGATAGACTCAGGCTCGAGGTCGGTGTACCAGTCAAAGGCGTTACTTTTCAGCGAGCGCACAAACTGCTTGACGAGGTAGTCTCCCTCTGTTCCAGCATTGCTACAGGTTTCAATGAAGTGGGCGATATGTTGCTTCGGGTTCCCATTTCCATCGAACTGCATAAACTTTGGTGGTTGATAACCCCTCGGCATCTTCAAAGCGTCAATCTTTTTGGAGTAGGGCTTTGAGTATAGTACGGAATCATGTGAGCTTCCTTCATACTGCGTCTTGATGGTGTTGGCGATCATCTCCTGCAGCTGCTGGATAGAGAGAGACCCCATGAGTGTCGCCGCTTGGTCTGGCTTCAGCGTCTCTTCGACGTTCTCCAATGGAGGTTCCTCATCCTCGTCGTTTTCCTTCTTTACTGGATTATCCCCTTGCCTGACTTTCTCATCGGGCTTTGCATCTAGCTGGTTAACGAGTGCTGCGATTTGCAGGTCTTTTTCCTCCACAGTCCTTGTGAGCTTTGCGATTGCTTCATTCATCTGAGCCAGCTGCTCCTCAATTGAAGTTGTTCCAGTAACCATGACTTGCATAGCTATGCCGCTGCTTGAGTCGGCATCGGAAAGTAAGGATTCAGAGTACTTCCTCTGGCTTTCCTCTCTTGGCGCCCTGAGCGAGGCCAGGGTGATCACCGGTTCGAACCTCGGGTGCTCTTGTGCCTTCGGCGGAGTTGACGAAGGGGCGAAAGAGGCGGCGGAAAGAGCTTTTGCCTTGCTTCGAGTTATGATGCCTGAAGTGATGCCCCCTGCCGTGATGACGCTCTTGTTTCTTGCATTGGCAGCGAGAACAACTTGGGCCTTCCTTGACGCCATTTGTGCTTGTTGCGGATTCAAAGATAGAGATGAGAGGTAGAGACTAGTCCCACTGGGCGTGCCAAATTTGTAAACACGGAATTCCTGCAATGAATGAGACAAGAACACGTGTACAAAATAATATTTGTGTTTGATGATTTAGGGGTTACAATCTCTTCTACGAATTTGGCCTCTGATTCTATCTTTGAAACATGTAGATGTAGTGTTGTTGATCCAGGGGCCGTCGAGGCTTGATCTTGGACGAACAGATGATGAACGATGAACACCTTCTTCAAGGGCCGTCGAGGCTTGATCTTGAATGGGTGGAAGTTCTTCAAGGGGCGTTGGGGCTTGATCTTGAAGGAGGATTTCACGAAGAACGAAGAGGGCTTTCTTGATCCTTCGGGATTCGCTTGAGAGCTTCTAAGTTTCGAGGCTTCAAGGCTTTGGTGTGGTGTGACTTCTCTTCCAATTTGGGAGTAGAGAAAGTGTATCTAAAAAATCCTCCTTTGATTCTTTGATGGAGGAGCCTATTTATAGGCTTTGGGAATGAACCACCACCATCCATTTGTTTTGGTGGATGTTGTAGGTGAATTGGTGGATTGTTGTAGGTGAATTTGGGTGGAGGTTGTAGGTGAATTTGGATGGATTGTTGTAGGTGAATTTGGGTGTATGTTGTAGGTGAATTTGGGTAGGTGAATTTGGGTGGAGGTTGTAGGTGAATTTGGATGGATTGTTGTAGGTGAATTTGGGTGTATGTTGTAGGTGAATTTGGGTAGGATTGTTGTAGGTGAATTTGGGTGTATGTTGTAGGTGAATTTGGGTGAAGGTTGTAGGTGAATTTGGATGGATTGTTGTAGGTGAATTTGGGTGTATGTTGTAGGTGAATTTGGGTGAAGGTTGTAGTTTTAATGCAATGGTCAACATTTATTTCACTAAAATTTCAATGTTTACAAATGTAATTTTAATGTGATGGCTAACATTTATTTCAACGAAATTTCAATGTCTACAGTCCTGTTTGATGACTTTTCCGATTTATTTTGATTTTTCGTTTAGTCACATGCTATGTGTAAAATTTATGTGACACATAAAAATTGAAATTTTAATTTTTTTTTATCAACATTTATTTTACCGAAATTTCGATGTCTACAGGGGGCTTTGGCTGAAGAACCTCTGATGCCAAAGTTAGATTTTTGTGGGAAAATTGTATGGAAATTTTAGAGAATTTAGCAAGAGAATTGGAATTAGGTTTTGGAGAGAATGGGGGTGTTTATATAGGGGTGTGGCCGTCCACCTTGGGAGGAGATGGACCAGCCACTTGGATGGTTTTGTGGGTGTAGTTCATGATTTGTGTTTAATTAGGAAATTAGTTGAATAATTAATCAATTAATTAGCTAATTAATATAATAAGAAAGGAATGATTTAGGGGTTACCTTGTGGAGAAGATTTGATGAGGATGGATGAAATAGGTTATAAATAAATACTTAGTTTGGGCACTTTTGACTTGATTGAGGGATGATTGTCCACTACTCGCAGGTAGGAATTTCGGTGTTCCTTGAGGGTAATTTTGTCCTTTTTACCCTAGAATCCATGTGTCGCCTTCATATTCTTCTTGATTATTTTTGGCTCCACAAATGCCCCCATACTTGTTGGGCTGCTCGCAGGAAAGGGTAGCAGATGTAGAGATCTTCTTGCTTTAGGAAACGTAGGATTGTTTCTAATTTTGATGTAGAGTCCCTCTTTAATTGGAAATTAGATCCTTCTAGGAAAGGGAAATAAATCACTTCTAAAGTCTATTTAAGTCTACCTTAAGTAGATGATTGAATCACCTTTAGAGAGCAATTTATTCTACCCTACAAGAGAAAGAAAGCTAGAGGATATTTGTTCCCTTTCCCCTAGCAATCTTCTACACTTGCCCGTGCAAAGGACCATCTTTCATTGCTTTCTTCGTCTTCTCCATGCCGCACCGAAGTAAGAAAAAATTATTTTTCCTTGTCTTCTTCTTCGATAGTGTTATCACGGGGCAGCCGTCGGGGTGGTGCGGCACGTAGGCTGGTAAGGGCCAGGAGTTGGCTTGGCATGGGCCGAGGAGGTCTTGTGGCACAGACCACTGCTTGGACTACTTGGTTTGGCTAAAGCCAAGGGCATCTGTGCAACTGGGGCCACGGATTATGGCACTGGGGTGTAGTGCTACGCGAGTCGCATTGCTTATGTCCTTTAGGTTCTTGGGGCCCGGTTCCCCACGGATTAGGCCTAGAAACCTAAAATCCTTTAGTTAGCTAAGCCTTGAAAAAGACCATTCTGGCTACTTCTTAGAATCTTGGCGCAAGCCATCGTGCATCAAGTTATACCAGGGCAGCTCGGCTCATCCACATTTGGATATTCGGAGTGTAAGTTTATCCTCCCACATTGGAGAACAAACCCATGTAGGTGTCAGGGAATTGGTTTACCCTCTCACATTGAAGAGCAATTAGTTTATCCTCTTACATTGGATAGCAGACGCATATGGTTGTCGGGGAATTGGTTTACCCCTTTGCACTGGAGAGCATGGTTGGTCCATCGGGGGGTGCAATTCCTGCAATGAGTCCCTAAGAAGGGCACGGTCTTCTTTTGAAGTGCAAGAGTGATACGTTGTTGTAAGCATGTAGCCGAGTGATCGGATCATATTTATATATATTTTTACTTCAAATTCACTCGTCTTTTCTTAGTTAGTTCCTTATATTTTTGAACTATTTACGTTATTTTTGTGTTTATAGGATTTGTTATGCAAAGAAAATAAAAATAGAACACGTGAAATTTTATGTAATAAAAAATAGATGAAAGAAGAATAAGAGGGAGAGTAGGTCAGAGAGGTGGAGTGCACACTGACGGATTAAAAGAAAAAAAAAAGAGGAGAGAGCTGCCTTGCGGCAGCAGAAAACTAAAGCAGAGAGCTGCCCCGTGGCAGCTGTAGAAAAAACAGCGCGGAGAGAGAGGGACGGAAAGAAGCAGCCAAGCTGCCTTTGGCAGCTCAGAAGAAAATATAATAGACTGACGGGGAGAGCAGCACGGACAGGAGGTCAGCATGAAAATGCAGTTCAGAGTCCAAGCAGCAGATCCTTTCTTTCGGTTTAATCTTTCCAAAACTCCTATTTTATTTTTGTTTTAATAATGTGTAATTAATTTTATTTTGGCTAGAGGTTAATTCGAAACCATGAATATATTTGTAATATGAATTGATTACCTTCAGTTGTGATTTCTGAGTTGTAATTTAATTTGCTTAACTGCTTGATAGATAACTTATTTTTGTATGTCGATTAAGGATGCATACTTAATTTACATGCATGAATTTGATGCTAGAATATAAGTGAATTTCACCTAATCGTTATGAACTTATATTCACAAGTAGTGAAGGTTGTTAACCACAATCGTGTTAAGTAAATTCTTGGCATAAGTTTCATGCAATTCATAGTAACAAGTGCCTCGTTAATGCTTATGATTTTCATAGAACTTAATGATTCTTGCTTGTATCTCTATTATGCAATTCATGTAGGGAACTTGTGGGGAATGTTTTGGGTTGTCGTATGCAATCATCCAATCCATTAACTTAAGGAAAATCTGAGAATTAATTTATGCAATTCATGGTTAATTTGGGGCGTTGAGATTTACAATTTATTGAAAGAACAACTGAAAATCAATTTAGGTTGCTTATGTGTCATGTGTGGAGAAGAACCCTCTAGCTAGTCTGTCACCTATCCTTTCACCTTAATTTTATGTTTTTGTCAATTCTGTAATTTAATTAAGTTTAATTTACTTTTCATCAAAACCAAACACCCATCCATTATTAAATTTTATTATTTAGTTAGTTTTCTTTATTGTTAGTCTTTTAATTTAATTTCCGTCCATTTCAGTTCCTAGTGTCTAATTTGATTGTTTTCATTATTTTGAGTCTTTCTAAGTGTGTTTCGAGTTATTAGAGTTTTTAACCTAGTTTTGTGTCCTTGAGTCTTGTTTAATATTTTTAATTTAATTTAGAATAGATTAGCAATCCCTCCTAATCCCCGGCCTAGAACGATACCCTACTTACATCTATACTACAATTGTCAAAAGAGGGTTTAATTTGTGTGTCAAGTAATTCTCGCATCAAATTTTGGCGCCGTTGCCGGGGATTAGCAACTTTGCTAATCCCTTTATTTTTGTTTTTGTTTATGTTTATATTGGTGTTTGTGTATTTTACTTTTGATATTTGATTTATTTTTCTTTCTTTGATTTTAGGTACAAATGGAGCAAGACATGGCACTTGCGACCATTCAAGCTCAATTGGCACAGCTCACTGCTCAATTGACTCATAATGCCGAACGGACCACAATGCCAAGTGTCCCTACACTTGATGTGCCCTATGGGCAAGGATATCAAAGTCCTCAATTTTCTGCCAATGAAGATGCTTGGGGTTATCAAGGCTATGATCAACCAAGCAACAACATGTTTTCCAACGCTTACAATTCAGCTTGGAGAGATCATTCAAATTATATGTGGGGGGAAACTCAACAATTCCAACAAGAGGGATATTGGCAGCAAGAGGAGGATTTCTATTCAAAACCTATGCAATATGCTCAATCAAACTCAGGTTCGTCAATAAATTATAATCAAATTCTTAATGAATTAAATTCTTTGGTGCAGGGCTCACAAAATCAAGCCAAGGAAGCTCAACAAGATGGATATTGGCAGCAATCTGAGGAGTTTTATTTAACGCCTATGCAGCCACCACCGCATACCCCACAACAATTCCAATCAAATTCAAGTATGTCCATGGATAGTGATCAAATTCTTCAAGTACTAACCTCTTTGACGCAGGACCAACAAAATCAAGACAAGAAGTTGGATAAATTGATGAGTCAAATGGGAGAGATTATGGAATTCATGGTACAAATTCAAGAGCAAAGTGAACTCTCCAACTCAACTGTTGAAAATTCAAAGGCAGAAGTTGAAATCGATGAAGCCATCACTTTGGAAGGTGACATGAAGGATGAAGCTGTCCCAGAACCATCCAAACACAGCCCGAACATGGATGAATTGCTGCTGCAAGCAGAAGAGGAGGAGGACGACCTGGGCAGTTTAGAAGAATTCTTGCTGCAAGCTCCTCAAATCCCTATATCATCCAACTCAGGTGAGGAAGTTCTAAATTCACTTCATTCTAACATTATTCCACCGAATGTCCTTTGTCCTTGCAGGTTTTTGATTCCAAATATCAAAGAGAGTGAAAAAGACATGGTGGAAGCTCTTCCAAAGGTGCAAAGTGGTATCCCAATTCTTGGTGTACCAAAACAAGTTCCCGATGGTATTGAAACGTTCAAAGAACCTTGCACACCAAGAAAAGAGATTCAAGAAAATGAAGTGGTTGAAGCATATCAAGAATACATCCAAGAGGCTGTGCATGAGACAATCAAGCCCAAAGCAGTTGAGTTTGATGACACGGGACAAGCCACAACCATCATAGTAAACCTGGCCAAGTTCAAAGTCCCGGAAATGTTCAACAATGTGGTGTTTGTCATTGAGTTTATGTCGGAAAAAGAAAGTAAGCCATCTTCTCCAATTTTAATTTTAACTTATACTAACATGTTTCTGATTTTGATGATTCAGGCACCCACTCTTGAATTTAAACCATTGCCGAATCATTTCAAGTATCACCTCCCATTAAAAGATAAATTCCATGCTTTGGAGCCGAGGGGAGTTTAAAGGAAAGATTCGTCCGGCTAAAGACGTTAAATCAAGCGCTTCTTGGGAGGCAACCCAAGCATTCGACGAAGGGAGACTTTGGAATCGCTAACCAAATCAGATTTGAATTCTTACACCCTTATCTTTACTGCTTTCATTTTGTTTTGTTTAGTTAGTTGTGTTATTTGGTTAATTTCTGTAAGTTTGTGTTATTTAGTTTAAGTGTGGGGGAAAGTTAACCAAAGTCTTTCTACATTAATTTACATATAATTAAAAAAAAAAAAAAAACATAAACTTAAAAATATTTTACAATGATGTGTGAACTAATAGCATTCATTGGTCAGGTGGTGCTTCAGTAGTCAGGTGGTGCTTCAGTAGTCGGCGGTGCTTCAGCAGTCGGCGGGGCAACAGAAGGAGGAGGCAATAGAGGTTGATCAATTGGAGCTTCACTACGCGGTGCCGCTCCAGAAGATGAAGGCAGATGCTGTTGGAACAGACCCACAAACTTCCGATGATCCAGTAAAATTTGACCATCAGTGTCCTGCATCTGGTCAATCTTCCTCTTCATGCTGGTGGCATAGCTGTGTGCGAGCTTGTGCAACTCTTTATTCTCATGCTTAAGCCCTTTAATCTCTTGCTTGAGACTCTGTATTTCAGCTGCCAACGATTCAACGTGACGGGTTCGAGCATATAGGCGTTGGGCCATGTTGGACACAGAACCCGCACACTGCACGCTAAGAGCCAGAGACTCCTTAACCGCCAATTCATCAGACCGTCTAGCGAGCAGTCTGTTATCTCTGGGAGTGACAAGGTTCCGGGCCACCACCGCAGCAGTCATGTCATTTTTCATCACCGAATCCCCCACGGTAAGGGGACCGGTAGGGGATATGAAGGATGGGCGCCATATGTTGTCTGGTGAAGGCGGAGCTGCCTCTTCACCACAGTTCAAGTCCAAAAGACAATCGGAAGGGCCAGACATTTTTCAGAGGTGGTGAAGAAAGAGGAGAGTCGGACTGATCAAGATTTTGGAAGTGCACGAAGGGAGTGTTTGCAAGAGGAAGCTCAAGTGTGTTGTGGAACAAAATTAGCGCCTCTATAAAAAGAAGAAATCGGAGAGGCGCTCCTCAGAGAAGCGTCATCTCGCAAATCGAAGAGTCGGGGCTCCTTTCTCAAACGCCTGATTCTTTTCTCAAAAGAGGAGTTTCCTTTCTCAAAAGCCGGTTTCTTTTCTCAAAAGAGGCGTTTCATTTCTCAAAAAATGGGCTTGCTCAGAAACCACGAGCCAAACCCCGGATTTCAAAAGATCAATTTATCCAGACGTGTCGTCACTCGTCACATGCAACTGGCAGCTTTGCGGAAATTACGGGCAGCTTTGTCAGAAAGCGCGTAATTTGTACTATTCATCCATCTACCGGCTGCCGACAATGAGTGAGAGAATAGTTCCGGTTGTGAAGAAAAGTCCTATAAGTATTTACCTTCGCCTTCCACAGCAAAGGCACACCCTCTCAGCACTTCTTCATCTCCGAGAATGCATTCCCAAAGAATCGTCCTAAGTTACTCAGTGTTCCTCATTCCTTGGGATACTCCTGCGAACAACCCATTCAAAGCAAAAGTATTTCATATCATAAAGGTTGAAAGCAAGAGTATCTCATATCATGCTTTCTCCTTCCTTCTCCTTGTTCCTGATTGCTTACCAAGCCTTGCTCTCGAGTACTCATCTTCATCATTTGGTACTTCCTCTTCGTAAGTGAAAATGATACCTCGAAGCATGTGGAGACAACGTGCTGATTCATCCTCAGCTAGGGACAAGGAGAAAGAAAGCAAGAGGCAGGCACTTGGAAAGATTGAAGAAAGAAACAGACCAAAACCTCTCCCTCGTGCCTGCCCGTCGTGCAGAAGAAACAAGCAGAGAAGAATGCAGCTTGCACAATCATCCCAGCAGAAGGAGTCTGAGATGAAGAATTAGAGAAGCTGCCACATCTGCTTGGAGAACAAATAAGGAACTGCAACATCACCAAAGAGCAAAGCTTCGCCGTACAATATCATCAAATCATCACTTGCAAGTAAAAAGCTAAGTATCACCCCATTCAAGAGGAAAGCTGTGGAAAGTCTACAAGCACGACCAATGATCACTTATTAGTTCTATTCATTGTCTTCTATCGTGATTTTCAATTTTTCGTTCGCAATTTTTTTTATATTTTCTTGTGTTACTTAACTGAATTATTTCTTTTCTTTGCAGGAACTTTTGGTTATTTCCACCCTTGAAATTGATTGCAGAATTTTAGCTTGGGGGTCATCGCTTGATTTTACTGCAAACTAGGGAAGTTTTCAGTCCAACAGCTTTATTTTGTTTCTTTTTATTTATTTATTTTATTTTTATTTGCATTATAGTGTTTTCTGACATTGGGGACAATGTCCAGTTTAAGTTTGGGGGTAAAGAGTATAAAAAAATCTCCAAATTGAAATTTTTTTTGTACCTTCAAATACGAACGGGTTTCATTTGTTTCCGTGTTGTTGTTTTTTGTTTTCTTAATTAGTTTTGTTTTATTTCAAAAAAAATAAAAATTTAAATAAAAATTTAAAAATTAAAAAAATCAGAAAATTTAAAAATCCAAAAATATTGTCTTGTTTCCCTTATTGTTTTGAATTAGATTTTTGTTAGTTTCCCGACCCAATGATATAATTGGATCAAATTTGAACCATGATCATCAAGAACTTAGTTAACATGTGTTTTGTGAAATTCCTAATTCTCTTGTTAGTTTTGTACATGTTTGACCATCTTTGAAAAACCAAATGCACATAGCCTTGTTAATGTGAAACTAAAGTATGACTTAAAGCTTTATATGTGAATTTAGTGACCATATACATCCTATGTGAGTTTTTGAGCCGATTGAAAGTGTGTGCATTTTTCATACACTCCTATTCTTTCATGTGTGATGAACTTATGTGAGATACATCTCTAGAACTTGCGTAACGATCTTTCGAAATGTTTGTCATTGATTGCATGAACTTGGAAATGATAGAGGCATTAGGTTTACCACCATGGCCCAAATAACCATGTTTCCCAAAGAAAAATGATATCATTAGATTGCCAATTTGAGCCGTATATGTTGAGCCTTTTATTTCTTATCACCAGATATGTCTACCCTTATACCTAAAACATTTTTTTTCCTTACCCTTTCCAAGCAAGCTAGTGAGCAATGTGAGATTGTCTTATGAGAAACGTTTGTGAAGTACTTTGAAGGTGTTTGGCAAAAGAATAAGTGTGGGGGTATTTCATGTTTAAAAAAAATAAAAAAAAAATAAATAAAAAAAAAAAAGAAAGATTGTATACAAAGAAAATAAAAAGTTTTTAAAGTTTCAGTTTAAGGGTGTGGTTGGAGGTGCTAGAAGAATTGCTGGAGAGCTTGAGTTCTTATAAATCTAAACAAAGGAATTGCTTGCAATGTAGCTTGGAACTTGTGTTTTCCTATTCTTTCATTTCAATAACCCTCTCCCTAAACCTCATTACAACCAATAAAAGTCCTCTTGATTTAAGTTTTGCAATTATGATTGTGGAGATGAGATCTTTATGCAAGCTTATGGTAGAAATTTCACATTTGATTCTTTGAGCGAAACACATTTAAACTAAACACATGTGTGATTGAGTGTATATCCCGTGAGAAGGTTGCTAGTTTGCATATGATGATTTTAAAAATAAAAACTTGAAATTGCATTAGCATGGCTATCTCACACACTACACCTCAAGGATGATTCAAAGATTACTGCTAATTTTTGAATAAGGAAGATGCACTTGGATTAACTTGTTTGGTGCTAGCTATGGTTCTTGATGATTTGTGTTCTCAAATGAAATTCTATGAGGGTCACATAGGGGGAAACTAATGTTTTTCATGTTAGTACTTTTTCATGTTTTCTTTGTTTTGCTCGAGGACTAGCAAAAGCTAAGTATGGGGGTATTTGATCGGATCATATTTATATATATTTTTACTTCAAATTCACTCGTCTTTTCTTAGTTAGTTCCTTATATTTTTGAGCTATTTACGTTATTTTTGTGTTTATAGGATTTGTTATGCAAAGAAAATAAAAATAGAACACGTGAAATTTTATGTAATAAATTCGTCAAAACTGTCTGTGTAGATCAGCTTTTAAATTAAATTAAAAAGAAAATATAATAATGATAAGTCATGATGATGTTTGAAACATCATCATGATGGTTTTGTTTTGTAGAAGAAAAGAAAGGAACGGATGGAGAAGAAGAAAAGAAAGGAATAAAAAAAGGAAAGGAATAAAAAATAGATGAAAGAAGAATAAGAGGGAGAGTAGGTCAGAGAGGTGGAGTGCACACTGACGGATTAAAAGAAAAAAAAAAGAGGAGAGAGCTGCCTTGCGGCAGCAGAAAACTAGAGCAGAGAGCTGCCCCGTGGCAGCTGTAGAAAAAACAGCGCGAAGAGAGAGGGACGGAAAGAAGCAGCCAAGCTGCCTTTGGCAGCTCAGAAGAAAATATAATAGACTGACGGGGAGAGCAGCACGGACAGGAGGTCAACATGAAAATGCAGTTCAGAGTCCAAGCAGCAGATCCTTTCTTTCGGTTTAATCTTTCCAAAACTCCTATTTTATTTTTGTTTTAATAATGTGTAATTAATTTTATTTTGGCTAGAGGTTAATTCGAAACCATGAATATATTTGTAATATGAATTGATTACCTTCAGTTGTGATTTCTGAGTTGTAATTTAATTTGCTTAACTGCTTGATAGATAACTTATTTTTGTATGTCGATTAAGGATGCATACTTAATTTACATGCATGAATTTGATGCTAGAATATAAGTGAATTTCACCTAATCGTTATGAACTTATATTCACAAGTAGTGAAGGTTGTTAACCACAATCGTGTTAAGTAAATTCTTGGCATAAGTTTCATGCAATTCATAGTAACAAGTGCCTCGTTAATGCTTATGATTTTCATAGAACTTAATGATTCTTGCTTGTATCTCTATTATGCAATTCATGTAGGGAACTTGTGGGGAATGTTTTGGGTTGTCGTATGCAATCATCCAATCCATTAACTTAAGGAAAATCTGAGAATTAATTTATGCAATTCATGGTTAATTTGGGACGTTGAGATTTACAATTTATTGAAAGAACAACTGAAAATCAATTTAGGTTGCTTATGTGTCATGTGTGGAGAAGAACCCTCTAGCTAGTCTGTCACCTATCCTTTCACCTTAATTTTATGTTTTTGTCAATTCTGTAATTTAATTAAGTTTAATTTACTTTTCATCAAAACCAAACACCCATCCATTATTAAATTTTATTATTTAGTTAGTTTTCTTTATTGTTAGTCTTTTAATTTAATTTCCGTCCATTTCAATTCCTAGTGTCTAATTTGATTGTTTTCATTATTTTGAGTCTTTCTAAGTGTGTTTCGAGTTATTAGAGTTTTTAGCCTAGTTTTGTGTCCTTGAGTCTTGTTTAATATTTTTAATTTAATTTAGAATAGATTAGCAATCCCTCCTAATCCCCGGCCTAGAACGATACCCTACTTACATCTATACTACAATTGTCAAAAGAGGGTTTAATTTGTGTGTCAAGTAATTCTCGCATCACCGAGCCAAGTTGTATATTACTTCTGAATTCCTCATTGAAAAACTAGTGAAATGAACGAGAACTTAGCTGTAAGGTATAAACTACATAACAATTGGATAGTCCTCGACTTGTGAGGTAGTGCCTATCAAGCTACTTGAGTCTTCAGGCTTTGATGTGGCGGGAGGTCACATATGATACTTCCTCATATTGTAGGTGTTCCGCTGCTTTTCGATCTCTTTGTCGTTCATGGTGGCGAGGGTGTAATTACCCTTGCCACCTACTTTGCTGATCTTGTACGTACCTTCCCAGATGGGATCCATCTTTTTGGAGCCTTCTCTGCAGGCAGTGATGAAGGCTTTTCTTAGGACTAGATCTTTGGGTTGGAACTACTAGATCTTGCTCTTTTGTTGTAGCTAAAGAGGAGTTGCTGCTGGTAGGCTGCCATGCGGGTGTTGGTCTGCTCGCGTTTCTCCTCTGCCAGATCTAAGGTTGTGGCCATCTCTTTACTATTTTGATCGATGTTTGGCAGTAGAGTGCTGATACTTGGCATGATGACATTGGGAGGAATGATTCTGAACCAAATGCCAAAGAGAAAGGAGTCTCATCGATGGCTCATCGTTTGGTGGTGCGATATGCCCATAAACATTCGACGAGTTCATCTGGCCATTTTCCCTTTTTGTCTGAGAAGGATTTCTTGAGGTTGTTGATGATTGTCTTGTTGGATGCTTCGGCCTGCCCATTGCCTTAAGGATATCTCGGCATGGACATGTGTTGCTTGATGCCATACTTTTGGAAGAACTTCGCCAAATCTTTGCCCATAAATTGCGGTCCGTTGTTAGTGACGATGGACTGAAGGATGCCAAATTGAGTGGGCAAGAAACTTAGTGCATTTCTTGTGGGCGTTGTTTGCCCACATAACTTGAGTGAGGGTGTAAGTCTAAAATGCCTTAAGTTTCTTGCATACTTTTTCTAAGTATTGCACCTTCCTTGGATGTTTTGCCTTGTGCTCCCCAATAATCTGGCCGGTGATTAGCTGGGAATCAGAATGGATTGCAAGCTTTTTCACCGCCAAGTCTTTTTCCATTCAAGGACCTGCTAGTAAGGCTTTGTAGTTTGCTTCATTGTTGGATACCTTGAAGCCTAGAGTAATCGTATACTTGAGCATCGAACCGTCTGGGGTGACAAGGACCATGCTTGCTTCCGATCCTTTGTAGTTGGATGCATCGTCGACATGCAAATGCCAAAAGTCTCCATTAGGCGAAGCAGGCGTGGCTAGGGTGTGCTTGGTTGCTTCTGGAGCACCATTGGGTCGCTCTGTTACATCCCCTAGGCTAGACATGAAGGTGCGGTAGGGAGTCGTGGAGCTGAGGCCATGTTATACGTAGTAGAAGATGCTCAACTGCCGGTATTGAGCCACTCTAGAGCTGAATTATGGAGCAAGGGTCAGCTAGGGCCATGTGACGCGCAGCAGGTGGTGGTACTCAACTGCCGGTACATGTTGCTCTTATGTAGAATCTTCTAGGGCGACGAGGACAAAACTTGCTTCTGAGTGTCCTTCTAGTGTTCGTCTGCCCTTGACATGCCTTTTGGGCTTAGTTGTTGCTTTCGTAAAAAAACTTTGTACCACCAGTGTCTGTGCCTTTATTGTCGTGCATCTGGATTGGGAGAAATAGTGCATCATGAGGATGACTGCGTGCATATGAAGGTATAACTTCAGCTTCTGGGTTGCAACAACTATCGCCAAAGTTAGCTTTTGAATTTCTGGTAGTTGGTTTAAATATCGAGGAAAGCTTTTGAACTATGGAATACAGGTAGTCGGGCCCCCAGCTCTTCTCGTATGATGGTTGAGCTTATTGCTACTTCAGATACCGTCAAACAAGCGAATAGGTCCTCTGCTTCTTTCGGTTTGGATAATAAGGAGGTGATGTCAGTACTCATTCAAGTCCTTGAATCTGGATTGGCGAGCTTCATCCCAAAGGGCATGCTTATCTGCCAGAGTGACAAAGTCAGCAAGAGTTAGGTCTTCTTTCATGATTAACTCCCCAAACAATGGGTGGTCTGCTGGGAGTCCCTTTTGGAAGGCTACACTTGCTATCGAGTCATTGCATTCGACTATCTTTACCTTCTCTGCTTTGAACCTCTTTTGGGTTTTTCTTGATGTTGACCACGTGGTAGGACTTTTTCTTGATCGAGCGATAGGATGAATATCCTTTGGGGAAAACCAAAAAAAATTCGTCGAAACTCCACACCTACAAAAGCTTCAATACAAAAGCTTCACCCACAAAAACTTCACCCACAAAAGCTTCAACACAAAAGCTTCACCCACAAAAGCTTCACCCACAAAAGCTTCACCCATAAAAGCTTCACCTACAAAAGCTTGACCCACAAAAGCTTGACACACAAAAGCTTCAACACAAAAGCTTCACACTATCTTGATCAAGATAGTGTGAAGCAAATCAATTCACGGTTTCAACACCAAAGCTTTACCGACAAAGCTTAAAATATATACATATATATTTTTGGAAATTCAAAAATTCAAAAATTCAAAAATTCAAAAATTCAAAAATTCAAAAAAAAAAAAATTCGAAAATTCGAAAATTCGAAAATTCGAAAAAAAAATAAATTGCCTAGGCCTCCTCTTCTTTGGGCCTAACAACTTTCATAACAAATATATATGAAGGAGGAGTTTTGGGCTACCAGTTAGAAAGGAAATGCCTCATTCGTCAACTCCCTCGACCGGAGACTTGGGGGACACCTACCATATGCTACTGCACCTTGATACTCAGAAGTCTCACGACCACTCAGTGACTTGGATTTTTCAAGTCTCCAAACGAGAAGTTTTCCTCACTCGGGAAATTAAGGGAGCACTACCTCAACACACATGCTTCACTCTCAAAGGTTTAACATACAAGCTTCAACAAAAGAAAAAAAACTAAAAGAACTTAGTGAAGAAGGCCTTGGTGTATTTAACACAATACGTTGAAATGAAGCAAAGCTTGTTTATTGATATCTCCGATAAGTTACAAATATGTACATGTACATGAATCAAAATAAACAAACAAGAGGGAGCCTTCACAAAGGTTGCTCATGAGAAGTCTCAGCAGTCGGTAGAGCCCCAGAAAGAGTACGCACCGGAGGGTGATCATTCAGAGCATCAGTACTGGGCAGAACCCCAGAAGGAGGAAGCACCGAAGGTTGATCATTCGGAGCTTCATTACGTGGTACATCCCCAGAAGACGAATGCAATAAATGCCTTTGGAACAAACCTACAAACCTCTGATGATCAAGCAAAATCTAACCATCAGATTCCTGCAGCTGGTCAAGCTTCCTCTTCATGTTTGTAGCATAGTCATGTGTGAGCCTGTGCAACTGTTTATTCTCATACTCGAGCCCTCTGATCTCTTGTTTGAGACTTATCACTTCAGCCGCCAATGATTTAACTTGGCGGGTTCGAGCAAATAGGCGTTGGCCATATTAGACATAGAACTTGCACACTGAACACTGAGAGCCAGAGAATCCTTAGCAGCCAACTCATCAGACCGTTTGGAAAGTAGTCTGTTATCTTTGGGAGTGAGAAGGTTCCTGGCCACCACCGCAACGGTCATAACATTCTTCATCATAAAGTCCCCAACAGTAAGAGGACTAGTAAAGGATAAGAAGGATGGGCGCCATATGTTGTCTTGAGAAGGCATGGCTGCCTCTTCACCAAAGTTTAAGTCAAAACGACTGTCGGATAGGCCAGACATTCTCAGAAATGATAAAGGAGAAATAAGTGCAATAAATCTCTAAAGTAAAGGGAAAATTCCTACAAGCAATAACTCTCTTAATGTACTTCTTGCACACCACTGGTGCCCTTATAAAAAAAAGGGTAACATGGTCGTTGGTTTAAAAATCGAAGAGGCACCACTCTCCAGATTCCGAAGAGGCACCACTTTCCACACACAACATCAGCTCCTCAAGTACCACATATAACTTTGTCAAAGATCTCTGATAAATTTTAGACACATATTTTTTGAAGGTCCAGCTACCCTACTATTACCCACAAGGGCAAAGGAATAGCACCATTGCTTGATAACTAGAAAATCCCAATGTGTGTCAACCTCCGTACTCCGTGGCAAGGCAGACTGGCAAAAATGCCTAACCTTTACTCACATTCGAGAAAACACTCCCAACAAGATTGCTTGCTCAAAAATCGAAGAGGCACCGCCCTCTGAATCTCGAGAGCTAGACTCTCAACAGGATTACTTTCTCAAAAATCGAAGAGACACTGCTCTTCGAATCTCAAGAGTCAGACTCCCAACAGGATTGCTTTCTCAAAAATCGAAGAGGCACCGCTCTCCGAATCTCGAGAGCCAGACTTCCAATAGGATTACGTGCTCAAAAATCAAAGAGGCACCTCCCTCCGAATCTCGAGAGCCAGACTCCCAACATGATTACTTTCTCAAAAATTAAAGAGACGCTGCTCTATGAATCTCGAGAGCCAGACTCCCCGACAGGATTGCTTGTTTGAAAACCGAATAGGCACCGCTCTCCGAACTTTGAGAGCTAGATTTCCTTGGATAAAGCTTATTTTCAATCTTCACACGCAACATCAGTTTTCCAGATACCACAGACCACTTTTTCAAAGTGCTCTGACAAAGTTAAAACACGTGAAGCTTGCAGCTCCCACTACATTGCTATGACCAAGAAGGGTAAAGGAATAGCATTGCTACTTGTTGTTAGGGAGACTCCTATATATGTTGACCTCCATCCTCCACAGCCAAGCAAACCTGCAAATAAAAAAAATGCTCAACTTTTCTTAACATCCAAGAGGGCACTCTCAGCAAAGTCTCTGGAAATACTCAGCTTCTTTTCCTCCGGATAATACCTCTGCAAACAAGCCACACCAGAGCAAGAGTATCTCATATCATTAGGGTTAAAAGCAAGAGTATCCCATATCATACTTTTTCCCCATCTTTTCCTTTGGTCTTGTTCTTACATGCAAGACAAGGAGAAAGAGAGCAATCAGTCAGCACTTAGAATCAAGCTTCCAGTCAGGAACCCACTGCCTGGAACCCCTTACCTGATTACTTACTTGGCATTGCGCTCGAGTACTCATCTTCAACATCTTATGCTTCCAGAGAAGATACCACATCTGCCTGAGGAACAGATAGGGCAAGTGAGAAGGATACAAGGAAGCATGTGGAGACAAGCGTAAAAGAACACATGCCGATACATCCACTACTTTGTCAAAAGCGAAAGTATCCCATATCATCAGGGTCGAACGTGATCTAGATTGGATGAACTTGTTTTGACCCTCAAATTCTTGAGTCGACCTTATACACTGGAGGAAACTAGAAAACCCTCTAGCCCAGTTCAAGAATATGCCTGTGGAAAGTTACTTCTTCAAAAGAAAAAGTATCTCATATCATCTCTTCTCCATTTGCTTCTCCTTATCTTTGGTGCTATTTACGACACAAGGAGAATGAGAACAATCAATCGGAAGCTGAAGTTGAACCTCCGATCTAGGTTGCTTGCTTGGAAGTCTAATTGCTTACCTTGTCTGTTACCTCATTCGGTAAATCTCCTAGCTCGGCGACTTGGGGGACTCCTACTATAGGGTTTGTATCGCACTTGACCAAGCCTGAAACTACAAGTAAGCTTCAAGTGAAATTGATACATTACCTTGTGCACCTTCATCGGTTAAAGATACCACCCCTGGATAGAGGAAAAGTACTTCCAGAGAAGATGCCACATCTACATATGAGACAGATAAGGCAAGTGAAAATGATACCACACTTTGGTACTTAGAAGTTTCGTGATTACTCAATAGCTTAGATCTTGCAAGTCCCTAACTGAGGAGCTTCCCTCACTCGGGAACTTAGGGGAGCACTGTTTGTACCATACTTGACCAATCCTGAAACTACTAAACACCGATCAACGTTATACCGTCAATGACCCAGAAGAGTTTCCCTCCAACCAAGAGGCCAATCACAGCGCGACACGTGTCGACATCATAAGCCAATCATAGCGCGACACGTGTCAACATCAAAAGCCAATCACAACACGACACGTGTCAATGTCAGAATGAAACTAGAAACTCTCTTTTATAAATAGAGATTATTCTCTCACAATATTTCCTAATGTCATTTGTACTAAATCATTCACTTGTAATCACTAATGGAGAGCTTGAACCTATGTACTTGTGTAAACCCTTCACAATGAATGAGAACTCCTCTACTTCGTGGATGTAGCCAAATATGGGTGAACCATGTATATCTTGTGTTTGCTTCCCTATGTCTATCCATTTACATACTTATCCACACTAGCGACCGGAGCAATCTAGCGAAGGTCACAAACTTAACATTTTCTGTTGTACCAAAGTCCTCGCTGATTTTGTGCATCAACAAGCTCCACAAGTTATGTTTCGAAAATCCAACTATACATCTTGATGTGGTAGAAACTAACACACAAATTAAACCCTATAAATTATGCAATCGTAGTATGAGTAAGTAGGGATCGTTCTATTCCGAGGATTAGAATAGATGCTAATCAATACAACTTAAACTTGTAAAACTGAAAACTAAGTTAAACTAACATCAAAACTGTTTGTACCATACTTAGGGCCTCCGTATTTAGATCTCATATAAATACTCAGGGGACTCAAATGTAATTATGGAATAAAGGAAGGGGCAAATATGTAATAAGTGAGGAGCTCTTATTCTATAAAAGGGACTCCTCACCCTCACAATGGGGGAGGCCAATTCCTAAGCCTCCTCACCTCCTCAAGCTCTCACTCTCAAAAATACAGTATCAGTGTGGACATAGCCCAAACCTTGGGGTAAACCACGATACATCTTGTGTTATTTACATTTCTTGCAGATTCATGGTCGGATTTACGTTGTTCCAAGACCTCCGATTTTGTGCATCAACATTTGGCGCCGTCTGTGGGAAACGATATGAAAAGTTGTGTCAGTTCTCTTTTATTTTTTCACCTCCGCCATGAATCTGCACAACCCAAAAAAACCACTACCATATGCAAATTTCAAAGCTTCTGGATACAAAAACCATTACCAAACGCAACCAGTAACACAAACAAATCAATCGCACCACTACCCAGATCACAAAGATGGAAACTTTCTCAGATTTTCAGCAGCAAGAAGTTGAGGAAGATCTTATTTCCCTCTGCGATCTCCTGCTGCACAACGACAATGACAAATCTTTCTCTCATGGCTAAATCTCAAAATACCAAGAGATGGTGCACAACTTCCATCCATATGCTGCTGCCTCGGCTCGCTTACACAACAATCTCTCAATATCTTTTCAATCTCTCTCAACGCGCTCAAAGAAATGGCCTCTTTTTCGACACAAAGGTGGTATTGTTTTGTTAGGTTATGGAAATAAGTAGCAAAGATTATTTCAGAGAAGCCCAGTTGGATTAGACATGTGGGAATAAGCGGCTATGCTGTGAGAATAAGCAGCTGTGAAATAAAGCCAGTAGAGTGTTTGGTAAACTTTTTTGTGAAAGTGCTTTTGGAAAAAAAAGCAGGATGATAGTGTCTTTTCATTAAAGGAGCACTGTAGCTCCGTGTGCTTTGAAAAAACTGGCTTTTTTTTCAAAGCAGCAAATAGCAGCTTCAGCTTTTCCTTTGATTTTCAGCTTATTCTCACAGCAGCTTCTAAAATAAGCCCTTTTTTTCAGTTTACCAAACACAAAAATGACCCTCAGCTTTTTTTCACAGTGGCTTTTTTTAAAATCACCTCAATCCCAAACGGGGCCTTAACCCCCTGAAAAATATATGCATTTGAGTAGTACCATCAATACCGGAATGTGGACATTTTCTGATCAACTTGGTATGTTAGTGGCATGAGTTATCAATGAATCACCCAAAGGCTGACCAG
Source organism: Malus domestica (assembly GCF_042453785.1). Lineage (NCBI taxonomy): Eukaryota > Viridiplantae > Streptophyta > Magnoliopsida > Rosales > Rosaceae > Malus > Malus domestica. The sequence goes on along the minus strand of NC_091675.1, from coordinate 55,515,326 downwards.
CCTTTGGAATAACAAAAGCAATTGGTTCATTGCTGTACAGATCCCCATAAAATAAAAACTGCAGAAAAATCCCCTACAATGAAGGAACCCACTGTAAATTTTGCTCCCTGCGTCTTCTTCTTAAAGATTCCTTAGGTTCTGGATCAATCGGAAATCATTTCTACCTTGCTAAACTTGTGCTGACCATGCAAGGATTGTTGTAATCTGCACTGCACTGCACTGCTGTAATCTATATAAAAACAAAAATTATATACATTAATAACTAACGCAGAATCTGATTAGAACGAATTATTTTCAATAGTCCCCGTCAACGGCGCCAGTTTCTTGATAGGGATTTTACCATAAGCACAAAAGGGTTAAAAACACCTATAATACTTGTAAGAATGACAAGGATATTGTAGTATAAATGGTTATTGCAAGTTCGTTCTCCACAGGGATTATTAAATAATTTGAAACAAACCAAATTTCAATTAATTATTGTAAAACAAAGTTTTAAGGTGATTGATTTTATGATCTAATTTTTAGAAAAATGAGTTTAATTAATGAAAGTGCACAAATCTGCAATATTCAAGATGAGGAAAAAGATGAAACAGTTTTGAAGAAATCAAGTTAAGAAAGCACTAGGGATATGCCGTCACCTTAACAATTTTATATAATTCTCCCAATTACTTATGACCTATAAATGCATATTTTTAAGGTTAGGTCTTCTTAAAACATGCAATCCGTTTGTGGTATTCTGATCAAATCTAAACATGCATGACTAATTATGTTTTGTGAAACCTTTCGAAAAACCATGCAACCCTTAAGACGTGGTATTCATCCTAAGTGAACTTGCACATTTTAATCACAATACGCCTTCGTCAATTTAAGGGATCAAATTACACCAAAATTGCATCAAATTACTTTTCTATACATCCTAATGGTCGCGAATCATTAAGACACTTAGACAGTATAAACCAGTGATTAATAATTCGAAAACCTTCATGTAAATAACCTTAAACAAATTAAAAAGAAATTACATATGCTTTCTAAGGCTCGTGGCCTCACCCTAGCAAAAAGAGAATTAACTACGCATGTTCATAATAAAAATCACAAAGTTCTCTATTGAAATAATATCGAAAGCACCTTAAATGTAAAAGTCGGAAAATCTCTACGCTTGGCCAATTTCCACCCTCAAAGAACGCATGGAGAATAAGCAGTAATAATAGGGCTGGCCAAGCTTATTTAACCTAGTAAAAATCAAATCCTCCTAAACAAAGGTCTTCCAATCAAACTAGGAAACTAAATCCCAAAATAAAATAGGAAACATAACCCTAAATTAAAAGGTAACATCATCCCACTTTATGGGTCTACTAGTTATGTTTCAAAAATCTGACTGTATATCTCGTAGGTTATCCCTCAAAGGTCATCTCTAACAAAAATAAAAATAATACGAAAGTTGAGCCCAAAATACAGATTTTCGAATTAATACGGGTAATGAGAACATCATCCCACTTTATGGGTCTAAGAGTTATTTTTTCCAAAATCTGAGTGTACATCTCATAGGTCATCCCTCAAAGACCATCAGTGCCATAAATAACAAAACAATATGAAACTTTTAGACCCTTGAATTAAAATAAAAGAGCGCAAAATATAGAGTTTCGAAATAATACGGGTAATGAGAACATATGTGACAGCCCATCTCGATTGTGTATATTATTTTATCCTTGAGAGCATGGAAATTTCTATTATGCCCTTTAATCGTTCAGTTGTGTGTGTGTGTATAGGCTAAGGTTTTGGACCAATTAGTTCTATTCCTAATTAATTGGACCCAATTAGAACTAAAAGACTTAAGGTTTTGTTTGATTGGCTGCAAAATGAACCACACACACACACCCATACCAAACCGTTGACTCTCAAATTTATGGAGAACTCTCAAATTTACCTTGACGTGCACGAATCGACGTTGAGAAGGTTGTTCTTGTGTTCTCTGTGAGTCCAGGAGCTCATCCATGCCCTTAGTTTGACATGAGAACTTGTCAAATGTAAGAACCAAAAAACCCCGTTTTGGTGCACTGTTCACTCGACATGTTCGCGGAGGTTTCAGGTAGTTTTGAGACTTAGAAAGGTTCTATTCTTGCTTTTCTAGCACCTTGGATTAATTTTGGAAGAGTTTTGACGTAGAAATGCTCTGGTTTTATGAGTTGCAGGGTGACCGAATTATTGTGACTTTTTCCGGTGAGATTCCGGTGGATTTCAGACTTATAAGTGGTAAGGATGTGTTCCTTTTGTCCTAAGCTTCATTTTAGTATAAAATTCGTGAATTTTGGTTAAGAATTGAAGAAGATATCACGATTAGAAGATTTTCTAGAAACCGGCAATCGCAACCAAGGAAGAAGGTGGCGAATATTCCGTCAAAGTTGACAGAATATTCTAACGGCTTCAGGTATATTTAACGGCATATTCTATATTTTAACGGAATATTCCCCAACGCGGGTATGGAATTCGTCAATGTGCCAGGCATGTGCTTGCGCGTGGGCTGTGTTTCTGGCCATGCCTTGGCCGGCACATGGGTCGTCAGAAAAGTTTTCTAAAAATATGGGGATGTTGCTGAGGTTGAGTAGATCACGGTGGTATATTCATATACCCCAATTGAGCAATGTATGAGAAGTTATTACCTAGTTTTGTTTATGTGCTTAAAAATAACGTTTAAATAGTTGTTTCATATATAGGTGAGACCTATCGTGAGGACGAGCGCAGTCAAGCAAGGTTCGGGGGTTACGACCCTTCCACATATCAGTGAGTGTGCTTTTGGTTTTGAGTATATATATACATACTTCGTATTTTTCCAATAAAACTTAATTAAATGGTTTGATACTTTGAAATGCCATGTCAAATGCTCTTTATGTTTAATTGTGCATTATTATGGTTATATATATATATTGTTGCTTGACGATGTGGACGTTCAGGTAAGCAAAGGTGAGTATATTGATGGTTGTGAATATATTAGTGCTGAGATGCATTTTGAGCTATTTATCCTGCATCCCGATGTTAGTGCTTCGCTCGAGGATAGGGCCTAGCCTTCACGTGATCGTTCACCTCCCGCACCACACGTTCACCTTGGATCCAAGGCAGGTGCCAGCCTATCGTACATACCACTTTAGGTGGTTTCGACTCGTAGGTGACTTGCGATACTTCGCACAGCCTTCACGTGACTGTAGCACTTGAGCATATTTATTTACACCTAGCCTATCGTATAGACCACATTAGGTGGTTCCGACTCGTGTGCAGAATTTGATTGATGAGTTGTGGACCCAACCGTACAGGTCACTTTAGGTGACTTCAGCTGGTTTACTATTTCATATTGATTTATTGTACCTAGCTTACTTATTTCATTATGAGATTTGACATGCTATATTCGGTGGATTGCTATTTTGAATATGCTTTGAAATATAATCATATCTACTATTTTCAGATAATTATACAGGTTTTACGGCAAGGGGTTACTATTTTTGATAGTGAAATGGTTTAGAAAATCTTTGTTTTTGCCCACTCATACTTTCTGTTTTGTGCCCCTCCAGGTTTTAGGTAAGAGTGCTCATTGGTGGCTCAAGAGGATTTCACGGCAGCTCTGACAGATTATCGCTAAAGTAGGACCATTTTTAGTATTGTATAATGAGTATTCGTCCTGCTGGACTGCACTTAGGCTACATGCGCTCTGGTTATGTATAGTCACTTCTATTATCGCACTTTCACCTTATCTCATCTAGTGTTTTAGTCCGTTGGTTTTTATTTATTCGAATTTCTTATATCATTATTGCTTCTGCACTGTGCACATGACTACGTCACCCTCACGTGATGGCCAGCATGCCTCGATATTAAGTTGGGGTGTGTCAACATCATCCCACTTTATGGGTCTACGAGTTATGTTTCAAAAATCCAACTATATGTCACCCCTCTGCCCAAAATAATAAGAATACGAAACTTTTATACCCTAGAATTGAAAGGAAGGAGCCTGAAATACAGATTTTTGAATTAATATGGGTAATGAGAACATCATCCCACTATATGGGTCAATGAGTTATGTTTCAAAAATCCGACTGTACACCTTATAGGTATCCCTTAAAGATCAGCTCTACCAAAAATAAAAAGAATACGAAACTTTTAGACCCTTGAATTGAAAGAAAAGAGCCCAAATACAGATTTTCGAATTAATATGTGTAACGAGAACATCATCCCACTTTATGGGTTTGTGAGTTATGTTTCAAAAATCTGATTATGCATGTCATAGGTCATCCCTTAAAGATTATTTCTGCCAAAAATCAAAGGAGTAAGAAGGTTTTAGACCCTTGAATTGAGAGAAAAGAGCCCGAAATACAGACTCTTGAATTAATACGGGTAATGAGAACATCATCTCATTTTATGGGTCTACAAGTTATGTTTCAAAAATCCAACTGTACATCTCATAGGTCATAGCACAAAGATCATCTTTGCCAAAAATAAAAAGAATTCGAAAGTTCGAGACCCTTGAATTGAAAGAAAAAAGCTCGAAATATATATTTTTGAATTAATACGAGTAATGAGAGCATCATCCCACCATATGGGTTTATGAGTTATGTTTCAAAAATTTGACTATCTATCTCAAAGGTCTTCGCATAAAGATCATCTCTACCAAAAAGAAAAAGAATACGAAACTTGTAGACCCTTGAATTGAAAGAAAAAGTGCCCGAAATATAGATTTTCAAATTAATACGGGTAATGAGAACATCATCCCACTTTATGGGTCTACGAGTATTATTTCAAAAATCCGACTATAGGTCTTATATGTCATTCCATAAAGATCATCTCTGCCAAAAATAAAAAGAATATGAAACTTTTAGACCCTTTATTTGAAAGAAAAGATCCCGAAATACATATTTTCTAATTAATAGAGTGATGAGAACATCATCCCACTTTATGGGTCTACGAGTTTTGTTTCATAAACCTAACTGTACATCTCATAGGTCACCCTTTAAAGATCATCATTGCCCAAAATAAAAAGGATATGAAAGTTTAGACCCCTGAATTGAAAGAAAAGAGCCCCAAAAACAAAATTTTGAATTAATACGGGTATTGAGAATATCATCCCACTTTATGGGTCTACGAGTTATGTTTAAAAAATCCAACTGTACAACTCATAGATCATCCCTTAAACATCATCGCTTCCAAAAAATAAAAAGAATACGAAACTTTTAGACCCTTGAATTGAAAGAAAAGAGCCCGAAATACAGATTTTTGAATTAGTACGATTAATGAGAACATTATCCCAATTTATGGCTCTATGAGTTAGGTTTCAAAAATCCAACTGTACATATCATAGGTCATCCCTTAAAGTTCTTCTCTTCCTAAAATAAAAAGAATACGAAACTTTTAGTCTCTTGAATAGAAAGAAAAGATCCTGAAATACAGATTTTCGAATTAATATGTGCAATGAGAACATCATCCTACTTTATGTGTCTACAAGTTATGTTTCAAAAATCCTACTGTACATCTCATAGGTCATCCCTCAAAAAGAACATGAAACTTTTAGACCCTTGAATTGAACGAAGAGAGCCCAAGATAGCTATTTTCGAATTAATATGGGTAATGAGAACATCATCCAACTTTATGGGTCTATGAGTTATGTTTCAAAAATCCAAACATACATCTCATAGGTCATCCCTTAAAGATCATCTCTACCAAAAATGAAAGGAATACAAAACCTTTAGACCCTTGAAATGAAAGAAAAGAGCCCGATATATAGATTTTTGAATTAATACAAGCTAATGAGAATGTCATCCCACTATATGGGTCTACAAGTTATCTTTCTAAAATCCAACTATACAATGCATAGGATATCCCTTAAAGATCATCTCTGCCAAAAATAAAAAGAACACAAAACTTTAATACCCTTGAATTGAAAAAGAAGAAAAAAAAGATCCCGAAGTACAGATTTTCGAATTAATACGGGTAATTAGAACATCATCATAATTTGTGGGTCTATGAATTATGTTTCAAAAACCCAACTGTTCATCTCATAGGTCATCCTGTAAAGATGGCCTCTGCTAAAAATAAAAAGAATATGAAACTTTTAGACCCTTGAATTGAAACAAAAGAGCCCCAAATACAGATTTTTGGATGATTACGGGTAATGAGAGTATCGTCCCACTATATGGATCTACAATTTATGTTTCAAAAATAGGACCGTGCACCTCATAGGTCATCCCGTAAAGATCGTGTTTGCCAAAAAAAATAAAAATAGTGTGAAGCGTTTAGACCCTTGAATTGAAATAAAAGAGTCGGAAATAAAGATTTTTAAATTAATATGAGTAATGAGAACATCGTCCCACATTTTGGGTCTACAAGTTATGTTTCAAAAATCCGACTGAGAATATTCCGTCAAAGTTGACAGAATATTCTAACGGCTTCAGGTATATTTAACGGCATATTCTATATTTTAACGGAATATTCCCTAACGCGGGTAGGGAATTCGTCAATGTGCCAGGCACGTGCTTGCGTGTGGGCCGTGTTTCTGGCCATGCCTTGGCCGGCACATGGGTCGTCGGAAAAGTTTTCTAAAAATATGGGGATGTTCCTGAGGTTGAGTAGATCACGGTGGTATATTCATATACCCCAATTGAGCAATGTATGAGAAGTTATTACCTAGTTTTGTTTATGTGCTTAAAAATAACGTTTAAATAGTTGTTTCATATATAGGTGAGACCTATCGTGAGGACGAGCGCAGTCAAGCAAGGTTCGGGGGTTACGACCCTTCCACATATCAGTGAGTGTGCTTTTGGTTTTCAGTATATATATACATACTTCGTATTTTTCCAATAAAACTTAATTAAATGGTTTGATACTTTGAAATGCCATGTCAAATGCTCTTTATGTTTAATTGTGCATTATTATGGTTATATATATATATATATATATATATATTGTTGCTTGACGATGTGGACGTTCAGGTAAGCAAAGGTGAGTATATTGATGGTAGTGAATATATTAGTGCTGAGATGCATTTTGAGCTATTTATCCTGCATCTCGATGTTAGTGCTTCGCTCGAGGATAGGGCCTAGCCTTCACGTGATCGTTCACCTCCCGCACCACACGTTCACCTTGGATCCAAGGCAGGTGCCAGCCTATCGTACATACCACTTTAGGTGGTTTCGACTCGTAGATGACTTGGGATACTTCGCACAGCCTTCACGTGACAGTAGCACTTGAGCATATTTATTTACACCTAGCCTATCGTATAGACCACATTAGGTGGTTCCGACTCGTGTGCAGAATTTGATTGATGAGTTGTGGACCCAACCGTACAAGTCACTTTAGGTGACTTCAGCTGGTTTACTATTTCATATTGATTTATTGCACCTAGCTTACTTATTTCATTCTGAGATTTGACATGCTATATTCGGTGGATTGCTATTTTGAATATGCTTTGAAATATAATCATATCTACTATTTTCAGATAATTATACAGGTTTTACGGCAAGGGGTTACTACTTTTGATAGTGAAATGGTTTAGAAAAGCTTTGTTTTTGCCCACTCATACTTTCTGTTTTGTGCCCCTCCAGGTTTTAGGTAAGAGTGCTCGTTGGTGGCTCAAGAGGATTTCACAGCAGCTCTGACAGATTATCGCTAAAGTAGGACCATTTTTAGTATTGTATAATGAGTATTCGTCCTGCTGGACTGCACTTAGGCTACATGCGCTCTGGTTATGTATAGTCACTTCTATTATCGCACTTTCACCTTATCTCATCTAGTGTTTAAGTCCGTTGGTTTTTATTTATTCGAATTTCTTATATCATTATTGCTTCCGCACTGTGCACATGACTACGTCACCCTCACGTGACGGCCAGCATGCCTCGATATTAAGTTGGGGTGTGTCAACATCATCCCACTTTATGGGTCTACGAGTTATGTTTCAAAAATCCAACTATATGTCACCCCTCTGCCCAAAATAATAAGAATACGAAACTTTTATACCCTAGAATTGAAAGGAAGGAGCCTGAAATACAGATTTTTGAATTAATATGGGTAATGAGAACATCATCCCACTATATGGGTCAATGAGTTATGTTTCAAAAATCCGACTGTACACCTTATAGGTATCCCTTAAAGATCAGCTCTACCAAAAATAAAAAGAATACGAAACTTTTAGACCCTTGAATTGAAAGAAAAGAGCCCAAATACAGATTTTCGAATTAATATGTGTAACGAGAACATCATCCCACTTTATGGGTCTGTGAGTTATGTTTCAAAAATCTGATTGTGCATCTCATAGGTCATCCCTTAAAGATTATTTCTGCCAAAAATCAAAGGAGTAAGAAGGTTTTAGACCCTTGAATTGAGAGAAAAGAGCCCGAAATACAGACTCTTGAATTAATACGGGTAATGAGAACATCATCTCATTTTATGGGTCTACGAGTTATGTTTCAAAAATCCAACTGTACATCTCATAGGTCATAGCACAAAGATCATCTTTGCCAAAAATAAAAAGAATTCGAAAGTTCGAGACCCTTGAATTGAAAGAAAAAAGCTCGAAATATATATTTTTGAATTAATACGAGTAATGAGAGCATCATCCCACTATATGGGTTTATGAGTTATGTTTCAAAAATTTGACTATCTATCTCAAAGGTCTACGCATAAAGATCATCTCTACCAAAAAGAAAAAGAATACGAAACTTGTAGACCCTTGAATTGAAAGAAAAAGTGCCCGAAATATAGATTTTCAAATTAATACGGGTAATGAGAACATCATCCCACTTTATGGGTCTACGAGTATTATTTCAAAAATCCGACTATAGGTCTTATATGTCATTCCATAAAGATCATCTCTGCCAAAAATAAAAAGAATATGAAACTTTTAGACCCTTTATTTGAAAGAAAAGATCCCGAAATACATATTTTCTAATTAATAGGGTGATGAGAACATCATCCCACTTTATGGGTCTACGAGTTTTGTTTCATAAACCTAACTGTACATCTCATAGGTCACCCTTTAAAGATCATCATTGGCCAAAATAAAAAGGATATGAAAGTTTAGACCCCTGAATTGAAAGAAAAGAGCCCCAAAAACAAATTTTTGAATTAATATGGGTATTGAGAATATCATCCCACTTTATGGGTCTACGAGTTATGTTCCAAAAATCCAACTGTACAACTCATAGATCATCCCTTAAACATCATCGCTTCCAAAACAATAAAAAGAATACGAAACTTTTAGACCCTTGAATTGAAAGAAAAGAGCCCGAAATACAGATTTTTGAATTAGTACGATTAATGAGAACATTATCCCAATTTATGGCTCTATGAGTTAGGTTTCGAAAATCCAACTGTACATATCATAGGTCATCCCTTAAAGTTCTTCTCTTCCTAAAATAAAAAGAATACGAAACTTTTAGTCTCTTGAATAGAAAGAAAAGATCCTGAAATACAGATTTTCGAATTAATATGTGCAATGAGAACATCATCCTACTTTATGTGTCTACAAGTTATGTTTCAAAAATCCTACTGTACATCTCATAGGTCATCCCTCAAAGATCTTCTATGCCCAAAATAAAAAGAACATGAAACTTTTAGACCCTTGAATTGAACGAAGAGAGCCCAAGATAGCTATTTTCGAATTAATATGGGTAATGAGAACATCATCCAACTTTATGGGTCTATGAGTTATGTTTCAAAAATCCAAACATACATCTCATAGGTCATCCCTTAAAGATCATCTCTACCAAAAATGAAAGGAATACAAAACCTTTAGACCCTTGAAATGAAAGAAAAGAGCCCGATATATAGATTTTTGAATTAATACAAGCTAATGAGAATGTCATCCCACTATATGGGTCTACAAGTTATCTTTCTAAAATCCAACTATACAATGCATAGGATATCCCTTAAAGATCATCTCTGCCAAAAATAAAAAGAACACAAAACTTTTATACCCTTGAATTGAAAAAAAAGAAAAAGAAGATCCCGAAGTACAGAATTTCGAATTAATACGGGTAATTAGAACATCATCATAATTTGTGGGTCTATGAATTATGTTTCAAAAACCCAACTGTTCATCTCATAGGTCATCCTGTAAAGATGGCCTTTGCTAAAAATAAAAAGAATATGAAACTTTTAGACCCTTGAATTGAAACAAAAGAGCCCCAAATACAGATTTTTGTATTATTACGGGTAATGAGAGTATCGTCCCACTATATGGATCTACAATTTATGTTTCAAAAATAGGACCGTGCACCTCATAGGTCATCCCGTAAAGATCGTGTTTGCCAAAAAAATAAAAATAGTGTGAAGCGTTTAGACCCTTGAATTGAAATAAAAGAGTCGGAAATAAAGATTTTTAAATTAATATGAGTAATGAGAACATCGTCCCACATTTTGGGTCTACAAGTTATGTTTCAAAAATCCGACTGTACATCTCATAGGTCATCTCTTAAAGATCTTCTCTACCTGAAATAAAAAGAATACGAAACTTTTAGACCCTTGATTTGAAAGCAAAGAGCCTGATAAATAGATTTTCAAATTAATACGAGTAATGAGAACATCATCCCACTTTATGGGTCTACCAGTTATGTTTCAAAAATCTGAAAGTACATCTCATAGGTCATCTCTTAAAGATCATATCTGCCAAAAATAAAAAGAATATTATAGTTTTAGACATGTGAATTGAAAGAAAAGAGCCCGAAATATCTAGTTTCCAATTAATAAGGGTAATGAGAACATCATCCCACTTTATGGGTCTACGAGTTATGTTTCAAAAATCCGAACATACATCTCATAGGTCTTCCTTAAAGATCATGCCTACCAAAAATTAAAAGAACACAAAACCTTAGGCCTTTGAATTGAAAGAAAAGAACCCGAAATACAGATTTTTTAATTAATATCGGTAATGAGAACATCATCTATATGGGTCTACGAGTTATATATCTAAAATCCGACTATACATCTCATAGGTTATCCCTCAAAGATCATCTCTGCCAAAAATAAAAAGAATAGGGTTAATCTCAGTTTACTACCCTGAAGTTTTGTGGTTTTCAACATTTGGTACATGAAGTTTTTTTCATCCCAGAGTCATACCTGAAGTCTTAATTTTGGGATTGTTTCAGACATTCGCTAAGTTTTTCGTTAGAACTTTTGTTAACTGATGACATGGCTCCCACGTGGACAATAATTGTGCGCCACGTGTCCATATGGGCCCAGTTCAATATTGAAAATATTTTAAAATATATAAAAACACAAAAGAAAAACCCACCCGTCTTCTACCTCCCTAATCCCCTCTCTTCCTTCTTCCCTCTGCAACCCGTACCCTCTCTTCTCTCCTCTGCCACTCCCACCCTCTTCACCTTCCCTCCCTTCTCCCTCCTCCATCCTTTTCACCTCCACCCATTGCAAAAATCCTAATCCCCAAAAGCATCTAGGGGCGAAAGTCAGACAACCCTACCCCACCCAAATCCCAACACCTCTTGATTTTATATCAATTTGACCCATTTGGTTGATCAATAGACTGGCTTGTGACATTGAAAGTACAATTACTACTATTTGTTGGTGATGTTATTGTAGTATGGTCTTTGAGTCTTTTTTTCAAGTGGGTGTGCTATACATTTTGTATTTCATTATCGTTGCGTCCTGGTAATCTTGCTGCAATTGGTGACCACCTAAAAACAAAAGAAATGAGTTAAATTAAACATTTGAATGGGAGCCAAATTGGACTAGAAGTTGGGATTAGAGGTTTCAGGGGAAATGGAGAAGACCCAGATGACGATCTGTTCACAGTCAAGCTATTGTAGAAGAAGGCTTGAGGTTTGGGCTTGCAGGCGACATCGTTGGCCAACATCCACACATTTTGGTAGAGACTGGTTACCTCGGCGACGATCAGGAAGGAGAGAATGGTGGCTGCACTGTGTTGCAGAAGGAGAACCTAGTGTTGGGGTCAGAGAGAATGGTGTAAGTGGAGAGGGCGACGACGGGGGTGTTGTGGGCGAGGAGAACTGGGGCTTGTAATTGGGGAAGAGAGAAGGGAGAAGGGAAGGAGAGGGTGTGGGGGGTGAGGCGAGGATCAGTTTTTTTATTTTATTTTTTTGTGTTTTTGTATTTTTCTAATTTTTTAGGGTAAAAGACTGTTTACTACCCTCATGTTTCGTAGTTTTCAACATTTAGTACATCAATTTTTTTTCGTCCCAAAGTCATACCTAAAGTGTAAATTTTGGGACAGTCTCATACATTCGTGAGTCAAACTGTTAAGTGTTCCGTTAACTGTGACGTGGTGCCCATGTAGACAACGATTGGACGCCACGTGGATTTTTTTTTGTTTTTGAAAGAAGGGGTTTTCACTTTTTTTAGGGGTTCAAAAAAAATTTCCCGCCAAAAATTTTGAATTTTTTTTTCTTTTTTTTCTTCTTCTTCCTCCCTCTTTCTTCTTCTTCTTCTTCTGGGCAAATTCTTTTTTTTTTTCTTCTTCCTCCTCCTCCTCCTCCTCCCTCCTTCTCTTCCTTCTTCTTCTTCCTCCTCCTGGGCAGATTCGTGTTTTTTTTTCTTCTTCTTCCTTCTTCTTCTTCTTCTGGGCAGATTCGTGTTTTTTTTTTATTTTGCTTCTTCTTCCTTCTTCCTCCTTTGGGCAAATTCGTTTTTATTTTCTTCTTCCTCTTCCTCCTCATTCTTCTTCTTCCTCCTCCATCTTCTTTTTCTGGGCAGATTCTTTTTTTTTTCCTTCTTCTTCTTCTTCCTCCTCCTCCTCCTCCTCCTCCTCCTCCTTCTTCTTCTTCTTCCTTCTTCTGGGCAGATTCGGTTTTTTTTTTCTTCTTCTTCTTCCTCCTCCTCCTCCTCTTCTTCCTTCTTCTTCTTCTTCTTCTTCCTTCTTCTTCTTCTTCTTATTCTTCTTCTTCTTATTCTGGGCAGATTCGTTTTTTTTTCTTCTTCTTCTTCTTCTGGTATTTTTTTAATTTTCATATGGATGACATGTGGCACCCAGTCATTGTCCACATGAGCGCCACGTCACAGTTAACGGGAGACTTAGGGCTGGTTTGGTATTGCTGTGCTTTTTAAAAAAGCTGATGTGAGAATAAGCGGCTGTGCTGTGAGAATAAGCGGCTGTGAAATAAATCAGCAGAGTGTTTGGTAAACTTTTTTGTAAAAGTACTTTTGGAAAAAAAAAAAAAGCAATCTCATAGTGGGTCTTTTCATTAAAGGAGCATTATAGCTCCGTGTGCTTTGAAAAAAAGCCAGTTTTCCAAAGCTACAAATAGCAGCTTCAGCTTTTTCCTTTGATTTCAGCTTATTCTCACAGTAGCTTCCAAAATAAGCCTTTTCTTCATGGGTGCTTTTTTTTTAAGCACCTCACTTCCAAACCACCCCTTAACAGTTTGACTAACGGATGTATGAGACTGTCCCAAAATTTACATTTTAGATATGACTCTGGGATGAAATAAACTTGATGTACTAAATGTTGAAAACCATGAAACATGAGGGTAATAAACAGTCTTTTGCCCAATTTTTTAATATTGAAAGGGGCCCATATTGACATGTGGCGCTCAGTTATTGTCCACGTTGGTGCCACATCATTGGTTAACAAAAGTTTTAACAGAAAAATTAACGGATGTATGAAACTGTCCCAAAATTAAGACTTGAGGTATGACTCTGGAATGAAAAAAACTTTATGTACCAAATGTTGAAAGCCATGAAACTTCAAGGTAGTAAACTGAGATTAAACCAAAAGAATACGAAACTTTTAGACACTTTAATTGAAAGAAAAGAGTCCGAAATAAAGATTTTCGAATTAATACGGGTAATGAGAACATCATCCCACTTTATTAGTCTACGAGTTATGTTTCAAACATTCAATTGTATATATCATAGGCCATCCCACAAAGATCATCTCTACTAAAAATAAAAAGAATACGAAACTTTTAGACCCTTGAATTGAAATAAAAGAGCCCAAAATACAGGTTTTTAAGTTAATACGGGTAATGAGAATATCATCCCACTTTATGGGTCTATGAGTTATTTTTGAAAAATCGGACCATATATCTCATAGGTTATCCCTTAAAGATCATCTTTGCCAAAAATGAAAAGAACACGAAACTTTTAGACCTGTGAATTGAAAGTAAAGATCTCGAAATACAAATTTTCAAATTAATATGGGTAATGAGAATATCTGCCCACTTTATAGGTCTACTAGTTATGTTACAAAACTCTGACTGTACATCGTCCCACTTCATGGGTCTATGAGTTATGTTTCAAAAGTACAACTGTACATCTTGTAGGCTATTCCTCAAAGGTCATCTCTGCCAAAAATAAACACAATACGAAACTTTGAGACCCTTGAATTGAAAGAAAAGAGTCCGAAATAAAGATTTTCGAATTAATACGGGTAATGAGAACATCGTCCCAGTTTCTTGGTCTACGAGTTATGTTTCAAAAATACGACTATACAACTCATAGGTCATCCCTTAAAGATTTTATCTGCCAAAAATAAAAATAAAACGAAACTTTAAGACCCTTGATTTGAAAGAAAAGAGCCTGATATATAGATTTTTGAATTAATACGGCCAATGAGAAAATCATCCCTCTTTTTGGGTCTCCGATTTATGTTTCAAAAAACAAACTGTATTCATAGGTCATCCCTTAAAGAACATCCCTGCCAAAAATAAAAAGAATACGACACTTTTAGACCCATGAATAGAAAAAAAAGAACTCGAAATACTGATTTTTGAATTAATATAGGTAATGAGAACATCGTCCCACTTTATGAGTTTATGAGTTATATTTCTAAAATCCGACCATACATCTCATAGGTCATCCCTTAAAGATCTTCTCTTCCAAAAATAAAAAGAATACGAAACTTTTAGGCCTTGAATGGAGAGAAAATAGCTCGAAATACAGATTTTCGAATTAATACGGGTAATGAGTACATCATCCCACTTTTTGGGTCTACGAGTTATGTTTCAAAAATCTGACTATACATCTCATAGGTCATTGCTTAAAGATCATCTCTACCAAAAATAAAAAGAATACGAAACCTTTAGACCCTTGAATGGAAAGAAAAGAGCCCGAAATACAGATTTTCGAATTAGTACGATTAATGAGAACATTATCCCACATTATGGCTGTATGAGTTAGGTTTCGAAAATCCAACTGTACATATCATAGGTCATCCCTTAAAGTTCTTCTCTGCCTAAAATAAAAAGAATACGAAACTTTTAGTCTCTTGAATAGAAAGAAAAGATCGTGAAATACATATTTTCGAATTAATATGAATAATGAGAACATCATCCCAATTTATGGGTCTACGAGTCATGTTTCGAAAATCCAACTATACATCTCATAGGTCATCCCTTAAATATCATCTTCGCCAAAAATAAAATGAATGTGAAACATTTTAGGCTCTTGAATTGAAAGAAAAGGGCCCAAAATACATATTTTCGAATTAATACGGGTAATGTGAACATCATCCCACTTTATGGGTCTACGATTTATGATTCGAAAATCTAACTGTACATCTCATAGGTCATCCCTTAAAGATCGTCTTTGCCTAAAATAAAAACAATACAAAACTTTTAGACTCTTGAATAAAATGAAAAGATCATGAAATACAAATTTTTAAATTAATACGAATAATGAGAACATCATCCCACTTTATGGGTCTACGAGTTATGTTTCGAAAATTGAACTGTACATCTCATAGGTCATCCCTTAAATATCATCTCTGCCAAAAATAAAACGAATACGAAACTTTTTAAGCTCTTGAATTGAAAGAAAATAACCCGAAATACAGATTTTTGAATTAATACGGGTAATGAGAACATCATCCCACTTTATGGGTGCACGAGTTATGTTTCGAAAATCTAACTATACATCTCATAGGTCATCCCTTAAAGATCTTCTCTGCCAAAAATAAAAAGAATACAAAACTTTTAGGCTCTTGAATTGAAAGAAAAGGGCCCGGAATAGAGATTTTCGAATGAATATAGGTAATGAGAACATCATCCCACTTTATGGGTCTACGGGTTATGTTTCGAAAATCCAACCATGCATCTCGTAGGTGATCCATTAGAGATCATCTCTGCCCAAAATGAAAAGAATACGAAACATTTAGGCTTTTGAATTGTAAGAAAAGATCCTGAAATATAGATTTTCGAATGAATATGGGTAATGAGAACATCATCCCACTTTATGGGTCTACGAGTTATGTGGATGCAAATTTCTTTCTCCTTGCTCTTGGACAAAATTGCACGTACAAAATAAATAACATCTTAGGTCAAGGCTGTGGATGCAAATTTCTTCCTCCTTGATCTTGGACAAAATTGCACCTACAAAACGAATAACACCTTAGGTCATGGCCAAGAGCCTCACGCTCCCATGATGTTTTGGGGGGGGGGGGGGTTTGGTCGAAGAACCTCCGATGCCAAAGTTAGAATTTTGAGGGAAAAATGTTTGGAGAATTTAGAGAGTTTAGCAAGAGAATTCGAATTTGGTTTTCTAGAGAAAATGGGGTGGTATATATAAGGCATGACCGGTCCCCTTGGGAGGGAAGGTTGTCGGCCCCTTGTGTATTTTTTGTAATTGGTAGTTTAATTAGCCATTTAATAGATTAATTATCTAATAAATCTATTAATTAGCTATTAACATAATTTAAAAGGAATGTTTTAGAGGTTACCTTGTGGAGAAGATATGTTAAGGATGGATGAAATAAGTTTAAAAATAAATACCTATTTGGGCACCTTTGACTTGATTAAGGGATGATTGTCCATTGCTCACGAGTAGGAATCCCAATGTGCCTCAAGGGTAATTTTGTTCTTTTTACCCAAAAATCCACATGTCGCCTTGTGAAAAAAGCTCCACAAAGGACAAAAGCCTCACGCGCCCACGATGAATTGGGGAGGGGGCTTTGGCTGAAGAACCTCCGATGCCAAAGTTAGATTTTTGTGGGAAAATTGTATGGAAAATTTAGAGAATTTAGCAAGAGAATTGGAATTAGGTTTTGGAGAGAATGGGGGTGTTTATATAGGGGTGTGGCCGTCCACCTTGGGAGGAGATGGACCAGCCACTTGGATGGTTTTGTGGGTGTAGTTCATGATTTGTGTTTAATTAGGAAATTAGTTGAATAATTAATCAATTAATTAGCTAATTAATATAATAAAAAAGGAATGATTTAGGGGTTACCTTGTGGAGAAGATTTGATGAGGATGGATGAAATAGGTTATAAATAAATACTTAGTTTGGGCACTTTTAACTTGATTGAGGGATGATTGTCCACTACTCGCGGGTAGGAATTTCGGTGTTCCTTGAGGGTAATTTTGTCCTTTTTACCCTAGAATCCATGTGTCGCCTTCATATTCTTCTTGATTATTTTTGGCTCCACAAATGCCCCCACACTTATTGGGCTGCTCGCAGGAAAGGGTAGCAGATGTAGAGATCTTCTTGCTTTAGGAAACGTATGATTGTTTCTAATTTTGATGTAGAGTCCCTCTTTAATTGGAAATTAGATCCTTCTAGGAAAGGGAAATAAATCACTTCTAAAGTCTATTTAAGTCTACCTTAAGTAGATGATTGAATCAACTTTAGAGAGCAATTTATTCTACCCTACAAGAGAGAGAAAGCTAGAGGATATTTGTTCCCTTTCCCCTAGCAATCTTCTACACTTGCCCGTGCAAAGGACCATCTTTCATTGCTTTCTTCGTCTTCTCCATGCCGCACCGAAGTAAGAAAAAATTATTTTTCCTTGTCTTCTTCTTCGATAGTGTTATCACGGGGCAGCCGTCGGGGTGGTGCGGCACGTAGGCTGGCAAGGGCCAGGAGTTGGCTTGGCATGGGCCGAGGAGGTCTTGTGGCACAGACCACTGCTTGGACTACTTGGTTTGGCTAAAGCCAAGGGCATCTGTGCAACTGGGGCCACGGATTATGGCACTGGGGTGTAGTGCTACGCGAGTCGCATTGCTTATGTCCTTTAGGTTCTTGGGGCCCGGTTCCCCACGGATTAGGCCTAGAAACCTAAAATCCTTTAGTTAGCTAAGCCTTGAAAAAGACCATTCTGGCTACTTCTTGGAATCTTGGCGCAAGCCATCGTGCATCTAGTTATACCAGGGTAGCTCGGCTCATCCACATTTGGATATTCGGAGTGTAAGTTTATCCTCCCACATTGGAGAACAGACCCATGTAGGTGTCAGGGAAGTGGTTTACCCTCTCGCACTGAAGAGCAATTAGTTTATCCTCTTGCATTGGATATCAGACGCATATGGTTGTCGGGGAATTGGTTTACCCCTTTGCACTGGAGAGCATGGTTGGTCCATCGGGGGGTGCAATTCCTGCAATGAGTCCCTAAGAAGGGCACGATCTTCTTTTGAAGTGCAAGAGTGATACGTTGTTGTAAGCATGTAGCCGAGCCAAGTTGTATATTACTTCTGAATTCCTCATTGAAAAACTAGTGAAATGAACGAGAACTTAGCTGTAAGGTATAAACTACATAACAATTGGACAGTCCTCGACTTGTGAGGTAGTGCCTATCAAGCTGCTTGAGTCTTCAGGCTTTGATGTGGCGGGAGGTCACATATGATACTTCCTCATATTGTAGGTGTTCCGCTGCTTTTCGATCTCTTTGTCGTTCAAGGTGGCGAGGGTGTAATTACCCTTGCCACCTACTTTGCTGATCTTGTACGTACCTTCCCAGATGGGATCCATCTTTTTGGAGCCTTCTCTGTAGGCAGTGATGAAAGCTTTTCTTAGGACTAGATCTTTGGGTTGGAACTACTAGATCTTGCTCTTTTGTTGTAGCTAAAGAGGAGTTGCTGCTGGTAGGCTGCCATGCGGGTGTTGGTCTGCTCGCGTTTCTCCTCTGCCAGATCTAAGGTTGTGGCCATCTCTTTACTATTTTGATCGATGTTTGGCAGTAGAGTGCTGATACTTGGCATGATGACATTGGGAGGAATGATTCTGAACCAAATGCCAAAGAGAAAGGAGTCTCATCGATGGCTCATCGTTTGGTGGTGCGATATGCCCATAGACATTCGGCGAGTTCATCTGGCCATTTTCCCTTTTTGTTTGAGAAGGATTTCTTGAGGTTGTTGAGCATTGTCTTGTTGGATGCTTCGGCCTGCCCATTGCCTTAAGGATATCTCGGCATGGACATGTGTTGCTTGATGCCATACTTTTGGAAGAACTTCGCCAAATCTTTGCCCATAAATTACGGTCCGTTGTTAGTGACGATGGACTGAAGGATGCCAAATTGAGTGGGCAAGAAACTTAGTGCATTTCTTGTGGGCGTTGTTTGCCCACATAACTTGAGTGAGGGTGTAAGTCTAAAATGCCTTAAGTTTCTTGCATACTTTTTCTAAGTATTGCACCTTCCTTGGATGTTTTGCCTTGTGCTCCCCAATAATCTGGCCGGTGATTAGCTGGGAATCAGAATGGATTGCAAGCTTTTTCACCGCCAAGTCTTTTTCCATTCAAGGACCTGCTAGTAAGGCTTTGTAGTTTGCTTCGTTGTTGGATACCTTGAAGCCTAGAGTAATCGTATGCTTGAGCATCGAACCGTCTGGGGTGACAAGGACCATGCTGGCTTCCGATCCTTTGTAGTTGGATGCATCGTCGACATGCAAATGCCAAAAGTCTCCATTAGGCGAAGCAGGCGTGGCTAGGGTGTGCTAGGTTGCTTCTGGAGCACCATTGGGTCGCTCTGTTAGATCCCCTGGGCTAGACATGAAGGTGCGGTAGGGAGTCGTGGAGATGGGGCCATGTTACACGTAGTAGAAGATGCTCAACTGCCGGTATTGAGCCACTCTAGAGCTGAATTATAGAGCAAGGGTCAGCTAGGGCCATGTGACGCGCAACAGGTGGTGGTACTCAACTGCCGGTACATGTTGCTCTTATGTAGAATCTTCTAGGGCGACGAGGACAAAACTTGCTTCTGAGTGTCCTTCTAGTGTTCGTCTGCCCTTGACATGCCTTTTGGGCTTAGTTGTTGCTTTCGTAAAAAAACTTTGTACCACCAGTGTCTGTGCCTTTATTGTCGTGCATCTGGATTGGGAGAAATAGTGCATCATGAGGATGACTGCGTGCATATGAAGGTATAACTTCAGCTCTGGGTTGCAACAACTATCGCCAAAGTTAGCTTTTGAATTTCTGGTAGTTGGTTTCAATATCGATGAAGCTTTTGAACTATGGAATACAGGTAGTCGGGCCTCCAGCTCTTCTCGTATGATGGTTGAGCTTATTGCTACTTCAGATACCGTCAAATAAGCGAATAGGTCATCTGCTTCTTTCGGTTTGGATAATAAGGAGGTGATGTCAGTACTCCTTCAAGTCCTTGAATCTGGATTGGCGAGCTTCATCCCAAAGGGCATGCTTATCTGCCAGAGTGACAAAGTCAGCAAGAGTTAGGTCTTCTTTCATGATTAACTCCCCAAACAATGGGTGGTCTGCTGGGAGTCCCTTTTGGAAGGCTACACTTGCTATCGAGTCATTGCATTCGACTATATTTACCTTCTCTGCTTTGAACCTCTTTTGGGTTCTTCTTGATGTTGACCACGTGGTAGGACTTTTTCTTGATCGAGCGATAGGATGAATATCCTTTGGGGAAAACCAAAAAAAATTCGTCGAAACTCCATATGGATTGTGGCGGCAGGGTGTAGATCCAATCTTGCCCCTCACCTTGTAGAGTGGTGGCAAATATCTTGCACAGTTCAGCTTCGCAACGTGTTGAGTTTGGACAACATAGTTCAGCTTAGCTAGGGCTTAGGCCCTTGAAGGTTTAAGTGGCACGGCTTGGGCCGGGCCTTGGAGCCATGGGTTTTGCCAATGGTGGCTACCGTGGTGGTTACCACGGTGGTGCCTCGTAGGGGTGCCGCTCCGCTTACCACTATGTTGAGCCTTGTAGTGGTCCGAATCCTTGAACGTTGGAATTTCCGTTTGTCAAGGTTTGCAAATCATTTGCCATTGTACTTTTGTTTTATGTTTTATCAAAGAATTTTTAGAAATAAAAATTCCAAAGATAAGAATGTACGAAAAATCTACAAATAAGCAAAGAAACAAAAAGCCTTAGATACGAGAGTCTTCTACGAGCGTGTGACTCAACTCTCAATGAAAGCACTTAGCAAATTAATTAAATAATTAATCAATTAATTAGCTAATTAATATAATAAAACAAGAATGATTTAAGGGTTACCTTGTGGAGAAGATTTGATGAGGATGGATGAAATAGGTTATAAATAAATACCTATTTTTGGCACTTTTGACTTGATTGTGGGATGATTGTCTGCTGCTCACGCGTGGGAATTTTGATGCTCCTCGAGGGTAATTTTGTGCTTTTCACCCTAGAATCCACATGTCGCCTTCATATTCTTCTTGATTATTTTTGGCTCTATTGATGCACAAAACCGAAGGTCTTGGAACAACGTAAATCCAACCGTGAATCTGCATGTAATGTAAATAACACAGGATGTATCGTGGTTCACCCCAAGGTTTGGGCTACGTTCACATTGATTGTATTTCTCTAAGAGTATTTGTGAGGGAGAGAGTGTGAGAGCTTTGCCCTAGATAAGAGAGGCTTAGGAAATGGCCTCCCTTAATTATGAGGGTGAGGGGTCCTTTTATAGAATAAGGACTCCTCACTTATTACATATTTGCCCCTTCCTTTATCACATAATTACATTTAAGTCTCTCGAGTATTTGTACGAGATCTAAATACGAGGCCCTAAATATGGTATAAACAGTAGTCCCCCAAGTCTTCAGTCAAGAGAGTCTTTTGGCTGGAGACTTGAAATTCAGTCCATGTGTGGGCCGAAGTAACTAGATGTTGTTTTGAACTGATGTTCAATATGAGGCGGTGCTCAATTTGAAATGATGCTCAACTAGAAGTAGCACATGCTGCGAGGCTGCTCAGCTCGTGGCTTATGTTGCCTTGGTTGGCTCGGCTTGTGGCGTTGAAGGTGAGGGAGTCCTTTTTATAGAATAAGGGATTGCTCTTCAATACATATATATGTGCTAGATTTGATGCTCGCAGTGAGGCGGTTGCTCAGTAGGCGGCGATGTTCTCTAATGATGGTGAGGGAGTCCCTTTTATAGCATAAGGGCTCGCTCCTCAATACATAAATACGGGCTAGAGTTAATGCTCTCTAATGGTGGTGAGGGAGTCCCTTTTATAGAATAAGGGCTCATTCCTCAATACATGAATGATGGGCTAGAGTCCCCCAAGTATTTTTCATGAGGCCCAGTTGAGGCCCAATATATGGTACATAATGTAGTCCCCCAAGTCTTCAGTCAATAGAGTCTGTTGGCTGGAGACTTCAAATTGAATCCATGTATGGGCCGAAGTGGCGGTTGTTCGCAGGCTGTATTTGTATACCCTTCACTGAAGCTTTGTAAGTGAAGCTTTGAAGCTGTAGCTCTGTAAATGAAGCTTTTGAAGCTAAAGCTTTTGTAAATGAAGCTTTTGAAGCTGATTGACATGAGTGATGCTCATGAATGTTTGATTGACATGAGTGATGCTCATGGACTTTGACATGAGTGATGCTCATGGACGTTGACATGAGTGATGCTCATGAATGTTTATGTATGATTGATATGAGTGATGCTCATGAATGTTTATGTATGATTGACATGAGTAATGCTTATGTATAATATGAAGTACTGGGCGTACTTTTGGTCACTTGGTTGGTGGCATAAAGGAGAGTACGGGTTGTACATTTCATTACCTGGTTGGTGGCATCAATGGCTAGTTGCCAAATGATATTAGAGTACGGGTTGTACATTTCATCACCTGGTTGGTGGTAATAGCGGCAGGTTGCCGAATAATTTTTGGAGTACTAGGCGTACTTTTGGTCACTTGGTTAGTGATAATAGCAGCGGGTTGCCGAATAATTTTGGAAGTACCAGGCGTATTTTTGATCGCCTGGTTGGAGCTATTTTGGGCTTATGGGCCTTCGCCCTCTACACAACATTCCAACCCATTTATTTTGGGGTTTTCGGTTTTTTTTTTTAAATTACCCTATGATGGGGTTTATACATATTACCCTCTGATTGGGTTTATACAGATGTCTCCGAAAGATAATAAAAATAAATTACATCATTTTGGTGGGGTGTTTATTCCTTGCTTTTGCTTTCTCTTTTGCTTTCTGCTTTTGCTTTCTCTTTTCTCTTTTGGTAAATGGCAGACAACGCTTTCCGTATTGGTTGAGGAAGTGCGCAGGCAATTATCAGCTATCATAGCTAGGTTTCTTGGGTCATCCTTGGGAATATTTCTTTCAACCTTGCTGACAAGATCTGCCTCACCATTTAGCAACTTTCGTATATATGCCTCCTTTTTTTCTTTTTCTACTGTTTGAACACAAGCTGGTGTACTCCAGCTGTAAAAAATGTAAATAATGTAAATAACGTAAATAAAGTGCGCAGGCAATTGTTGCGGAAACAAGCTGAAATTCCGATGTCATAACCAAATATGAGGCGCTTTGCGCAGCTTCTTGATCAAAGCCATTGGCTTTCTCTTCAAACCTCTCTGGAACCTTTTGCGAGCCCTATAGCAGGAAAGAGCTTAACAAGCTCATCAATCGACATGTCGACAAGCGCATCCAAATTGACGCCTCTAAAGCTGAACTTCTTGAACGTCCTCTTCTTTGGCATTCTTGCCCCCGCAACATCAGCCTCCACATCCGCCATGTTTGCCGAAGACGAAGAGAAACCCTAATTCGTAGAGAGGTCGGCGATTGGTGGAGTTGCAGAGGAAGTGGGTCATAGATGGATGCTTTGGATCGTTAGATCCGGATCCAATACCTTCTTGTTAAAATTGTATAGAGGCGAAATGTTCGAATCTTTATTATTTTGGAAAGAAGAAAGAATCACAAAGTTGTTGAGGTTAATTCACTTAGATGTTAGTGGCACTTGTCCACAAACATAATACTACTCATGTTGGATAACATTCACCGAAGATCACTCTCGGTTGGACTATAGTTTATTTTGAATAAACACAAGTCCGAATACTTTGCAAAATGTTTCAAAGAATTCAAGAAATGTAAGTTGATGAGTAAGACATCTAAAGTATTTACCTCCTTAGATTTGATCCAAGGAAAGGTAACATTTTAGATGAGTTTCCTTGAAAGATATCAAGAAAAAAACAGCATCATAAGATAATGAATTTCTTCATTAGGAGAAGAACGAACTCGAATAAGTTTTAGTTCGTTAGATGTTATCTATTACCCATATATAGGATATATACTTCTAAAACAATATGATTGTCAATGAGAAGATCTTCCAATATTTTCATGACTCCATAAGATGTAGTTGGAAAGAAAGACAAATCTTAAGCATGTTAAAGATTTGGGGTTGTGTGCTAACAAGCAATATTTGTTTGATAACAATCTTGTGGGATATCCTTAAATTAACTTTTGGATATCGCTTCTATAAACCAACTAACAAATGTTGTTTTGTTGGGTAGTTCATTGTAATTCTACAATGTGATTTGCCTAAAAGAAAATGAACGAGAGATAGAACTCAAAGAATGGGTTCTTTGAGAGACAAGATAGTAATCAACAAATATAACAACCTAGTTCCTATATCACAAGCTCCAAGGTAGTCGATAAGAATGAAAATCCTTATGACTACATTGAGTGCATATGCGATATATACTCAAGGAAATGGTAAAGTACCATTTGACTCAAAATAATGAAACCTTCATAGCTAATTGGTAGCTTAAGGTGACTACAATCAAAGAGAATGGTTGACTTTGAAGAAACCATCTTTGAGATAGTCTTGGTTTCAATTAATTCGAAGATTGCTAGCTACAACAAAATGGTGATTCAATGTTTGGACATTATTAAGATAGTCTTGATAATATATGTCTAAAACTATGAATAACAAGACATGTAAGTTGTAGAGATCCATCCATCATGGATCTTAGCAAGTTAGTGGGAGCTATTTGCATTTTATGAGAAAAAGGATCAAATCGTTTGATTTCTCATAAAGATGTAAATGAATCTTTTGTTTACTAGTTTTACAAAAGATTAGTGGGAGTTAATCATGTTCCTAAAAATTTAAATATATATGATATATTAATTTTGGAAATGAAAAGAATACTTCTTCGTTAAAGCTATGACTTTAATACATTATATGAAGATAGAATGTATATGGGAGATATAGTCTATATACATGGGATGGAAATCTATAATGATATATTTCATGATATAATTGGATTATATCAATCCCTAATAATAGACAATGGATGCTAGGAAGTTTCTCATATGATGATAAACTTCAATTAGAAGGATGACTCTAGTAAGACTAGCAAGTTGCCCTTCTCAAAGGGAACGTGCCCCTTTGACTCCCAAAGAAATAATGCGTAAATAGAATCCTTTATGCATACGCAGAAAGGTGATTTATGTATTTCATATTGTATGAAAAACATTGATATGAGTTGTACCTAGAACGGTACAAGACGATATCAATGCAAGCCCAGGATCAGAACCATGGCAACTGTCAAGTGAATCCTTAAGTATTTAAGAAATACTAAAGGATAAATTCCTCAAAGATCGAGGAAGAATCAAAGTAACGGAATGGAAGCGTAAATGTATTAGATTATGAATCTAATCCATCATTGGATGTTTCTTCATTATGAATGAAGAGATAAACAGATATCTCTTTATTATGACTAAAGAGATATTTGGATGGAAATATTAAAGTAATGACTTTAGTGTGTTCCATTATGAATGCAAGATATATTGCCATATAGAAGTTTACAACAATGTTGTTTGGATGGGAAAGTTCATTTATGAACTCTCTATTCGGTTCCAACCAGAAAGTGTATGACACTAATGGGGCGATAGCTCAAGCCTGGGAATCAAGGTCTCATCAAGGTCCGAACACAAATGAGAGACTGAACCACATGATTGAGAATCATGTATAATGGTGACGTCATTATTCTCAAGGTTGCTTCTGTGGATAACACATATAGATATCCACTGTCTAGGCCTACTATTCAGCCATTTATGAAATGACTACAGAAGAGGTATCATCAAGATGACCAAGCTGATTGGCTCTAGTGCAAGTGGGAGATTGTTGGAAATGTGCCCTAAAGCCAATCATGTGATGATACTTTACGGACATTTCACATGTTAAACTAATCTAGTTTAACATATAAAGGGCAAAAATTATTGTTTGAGCCGTCTCATATAAATGTTATATGCTTAAACGATAAAGTCCAAGGAATATGTGATTGGGAGAATGCAATCTAATGAAGTTAGATTCATGAGACCATTCTTTCGTAGACACATCCTAAACGTTCCTGATCATAGGATTGCCAATTGGGCATTGACAGTCCGTCAAGATTGGTATGTCTTCTCTCAGGGAGAGTGATCAGTCTCGAGTCATTGGTGTGTGTGACATCAAGACAAGTACGGTAGGTGCTCAATACAGAATGAGTTCACTGAACGCGATCAACGAAGAGTTCTCATATTCCATGTCACATGAGAACTCATGGTTGGGATAATTTAAAGTAGTCCTTTGACCTGAGGCATCATAGTTGTCTTGTGGTTAAGTCCTTGATCTTTGATTATGTCAAAGTCACTCCATCAGGAGGGTGTCCACGGCATCGTTGGGGTCAAGCCACTTATCTATGGAGACAAGTGAATGCGCAACAAGGGATCTCTAACCTTCAAACCGTTTGAGGGAGAATACTCTCTGATATGATTTGAATCTCTGATCAGAGTATGAATGAGATTTGGGAATGCGTTCCGAATCACATTCAAGGTAATCATATAAGCACAAGACACACATTGGATAGTAGACATGAACAAATAAACTATCAAACCAAACAATGTGGTCAAGAGTATTAGATTAGAGAAAGACCGTATTGCATTTGTAATCCCGAACTGAATAGGTTCTCTAACCTCTTCTGATTAGCTTGGGTAACCATGATATGCTGCTAGGTGTCACTCATGGTTTGTGGAAGCCCTAAACGTGTGTAATCACTGAAAGGAGAATTGAAAATAGTTTCAATTCATAATCGATGTAAAATGGTTTTAATCGCCCACTACCTCGCTAAAAGGAACCTAATGGATCGCACACCATAAGAGGTGGAGATTGGAGATTAAACGGAGATGAGTAAGAATGATTAAATGGTTTAATTATTTATTTATGGCAAGGATTAATTAATATGTTAATTAATCAAACGAATAAGTTCGTTAAAAACCTCGGGATAGTTTTGGACCTTAAGGCCCAATGGGCTTCGAACGTCAAGTCCATTGACTTAAGTTGTATGACAACTTAATGAATAATGATTCACAAAGGCCCAATTACACCAAAAATATCCCATGGCCGGCCATATGGTTTAGGGTAGTGAACTTGGACTTATTTACAAGTTTGCCACTCAAATGAATTAAGGTATAAATATGACTTTATAGCCAAAATTCAAAAAGGGTTAATTTTGGGGAAAATTGGTGAGAATTGTCTCTCCATTTCTCTCTAAAGAGGCCAACACCTTGGAGGGTACATCTAGCAATCCTACTACTCCAAGGTCACTCATTTCTTCTACAATCTAACCTTGGTGAAGAGACTTAGAGGTTCTCAATTTTGGGAACTTGGAGAACCTATTCTTCCATCCAAATCCATGGATCTAAGAAGCAAGGAATGAAAGCCCTATCTCTTTGGGTGATTAGCCTTTGCTTATGCAAAGAGGAATCTACAAAGGTATTAATTTCAACTCACTTTGTTTTGAGTTGATTATTGGTTCACCAATCTACTAGGCTTTGAATTTCATGGGTAATGTTTTGTTTTTGAGTGCCTGCAAGCATGATTCCGCCTTTAATTCTTAATTGCATGCTATATGATGTTGCTCAAATGAACATGTTTTCACAATATAATTCCTTCAAAGATGCCATCAGAATATCCCGCTCATGTGATAAGTGCCAACGCTACGTAACTATTCCTCACTCCCCTCCCGAGCTGCTCACTCCTATGATCAGCCCTTGGCCCTTGGCCTAATGGGGACTTGATTTGATCGGCCCAATGCCTGCAGGGAAGGGTAAAGTTCGCTATGCAATCATTGCAGTTGACTACTTCACAAAGTGGGCCGAAGTAGAACCCTTGGCAACCATTACTGAGGCAAAAATAAAAGACTTTGTTTGGAAAAACATCCTTTCCAAATTCGGCATTCCCAATGCGATAGTCACCGACAATAGGCGACAGTTTGACAACAATAAATTCAGAATGTTCTACTCTAAGTTCAACATCAACTTATGTTTTGCCTCCCCAGCTCATCCCTAGTCTAATGGACAAGTTGAGGCTGTCAACAAAATAATCAAGCAAACTTTAAAAACCAGATTGGACAAGCCTAAAGGTTATTGGCCAGAATTTGTGCCCCAAGTTCTTTGGTCATATCGCACTTCGTATCGGGCATCAATAGGAGAAACCCCATTCTCGCTTGCTTTTGGTACAGAGGCAGTTGTCCTATTTGAGCTTGAGCAAGCAACGTACCGAGTTTAGAACTACGTGCAAAGCGAAAATGAAAAACAACTTACCCTCAACTTAGATCTAGTCGAGGAACACAAAAACCAGGCTCACTTGAAGGAACACTTAGTCCAAACTGGGATGGACCGTTTGAAGTTGTTGGCATCAGTCACCCTGGCTCCTACAAGCTTAGAAGCTCTGATGGCAAGACCCTTGCCCATCCATGGAACGCTGATCACTTGAAGTACTATTACAAGTAAACTCACATTGTACAAGTGTTAAGCTTCAGCCGTTCGGCATCCTATGTAACAAAGACTATTTGGCATGAATTCAATAAAGAGGTGATTTAGACAACTTGGTCCTAATCCTCTTACATTCCTCGCAATGAAACACTCGGGTTCAACGCTTCAACATGAATGCTTCCAACATGAAACAAAGTCTAAGTATATGTCAACAAGACTATACAAATAAATGAACAGCTTCATAGTATATTCGTTCAATCATACATTCCAACACATTCACACATTAGCCAACTGTGCTTTGAAAAGGTTCAACATACTTTGTGTCATTCGACACTTGCTACAATATGCCTAGACACCTTGCCTTTATTCTCACCAACAAGGGGATGAAATGTGAAGAAAGAACTCATCTTTATGCCACCAACCAGGTGATGAAATGTACAACCCGTACTCTCCTTCATGCCACCAACCAAGTGATGAAATGTACAACCCGTACTCTAATATCATTTGGAAACTCGCCACTCATGCCACCAACCAGGTGAAGAAGGAACTCATCTTCATGCCACCAACCAGGTGATGAAATGTACAACCCGTACTCTCCTTCATGCCACCAACTAGGTGATGAAATGTACAACCCGTACTCTAATATCATTTGGCAACTTGCCACTCATGCCACAAACCAGGTGAAGAAGGAACTCATCTCCATGCCACCAACCAGGTGATGAAATGTACAACCCGTGCTCTCCTTCATGCCACCAACCAGGTGATGAAATGTACAACCCGTACTCTAATATCATTTGGCAACTTGCCATTCACGCCACCAACTAGGTGATGAAATGTACAACCCGTACTCTACTTCATGCCACCAACCAGGTGATGAAATGTACGACCCATACTCTAATATCATTTGGCAACTTGCCACTCATGCCACCAGCCAGGTGAAGAAGGAACTCATCTTCATGCCACCAACCAGGTGATGAAATGTACAACCCATACTCTAATATCATTTAGCAACTTGCCATTCATGCCACCAACCAGGGGAAGAAGGAACTCATCCTTGTGCCACCAACTAGGTTATAAAATGTGATGAAAGGTGATGAAGGAACTCACCTTCGTACCACCAACCAAGTGATGAAAGCAACTCACCATTCATTCCACCTACCAGAAGACGAGTTGTACAACTTGTACATATGAACTCCTAGCATTCACAAATAATTAAAAACCCTCAAGCTTGACAATTGAACTAGGGGAGCAATTATGCCCAACAAGAGTTATAGTCACCAACAAAGTCTTATTGCAAGCCAACAACAACTTCAGTGCATGGCATACGAAGATCAAGCTATTCAGCCCTTTTGCATCTGCTTTAAACATTTCCCCTATATAACAATGCAAACACTACAACTCGTAGAAAGCTTCACACACTCTTGATCAGGACAGTGTGAAGCAAAACCAATTTATAGTGCCAACAAGAGCTTCATCAAAGTAGTTCAACCATAATTCTCAAAAGCTTCACACACTCTTGATCAAGACAGTGTCAAGTGAAACCAATTTATGGTGCCAACAAGAGGTTCATCAATGAAGGGCAACCACAATTCTCAAAAGCTTCATACACTCTTGATCAAGACAGTGTGAAGCAAAACCAATTTATGGTGCCAACAAGAGCTTCATCAAGGGAGTTCAACCACAATTCTTAAAAGCCTCACACACTCTTGATCAAGACAGTGTGGAGCAAAACCAATTTATGGTGCCAACAAGAGCTTCATCAAAAGAGTTCAACCACAATTCTCAAAAGCTTCACACACTCTTGATCAAGACAGTGTGAAGCAAAATCAATTTATAGTGCCAACAAGAGCTTCATCAATGGAGGGCAACCACAATTCTCAAAAGCTTCACACACTCTTGATCAAGACAGTGTGAAGCAAACCCAATTTATGGTGCCAACAAGAGCTTCATCAAAGGAGTTCAACCACAATTCTCAAAAGCTTCAAACACTCTTGATCAAGACAATGTGAAGCAAAATGAATTTATGGTGCCAACAAGAGCTTCATCAATGGAGGGCAACCACAATTCTCAAAAGCTTCACCCACTCTTGATGAAGACAGTGTGAAGCAAACCAATTTATGGTGCCAACAAAAGCTTCATCAAATGAGTTCAACCACAATTCTTAAAAGCTTCACACATTCTTGATCAAGACAGTGTGAAGCAAAACCAATTTATGGTGCCAACAAAAGCTTCGAAGCAATTGAGGGCAACTACAATTCTCTAACCTTCGAAGCAAATTCAATTTATATGGTTTATCCAAACCTTCGACTACTACAAAGTGTGGCTTGCATCACACTCTCTTGCTCAACAGTGTGAAAGAAAAATTTGTATATGTTGTCCTTCCCACATTTTCAAATTTCTAGTTTCCCAAAAAAAAAAAAGAAAAAAAAGGAAATTCAACAAAGCTTCATCAATGGAGGACAACTACAAAATCTCAAAAGCTTCACACTATCTTGATCAAGATAGTGTGAACCAAAATCAATTCATGGTACCCAACAAAAGCTTCACCCATAAAAGCTTCACCAACAAAAGCTTCATCAATGGAGGACAACTATAAATTCTCAAAAACTTCACACTATCTTGATCAAGATAGTGTGAAGAAAAATCAATTCATGGTACCCAACAAAAGCTTCAACTCCAAAGCTTCACCTACAAAAGCTTCAATACAAAAGCTTCACCCACAAAAGCTTCAACACAAAAGCTTCACCCACAAAAGCTTCACCTACAAAAGCTTGACCCATAAAAGCTTCACCTACAAAAGCTTGACCCACAAAAGCTTGACACACAAAAGCTTCAACACAAAAGCTTCACACTATCTTGATCAAGATAGTGTGAAGCAGAATCAATTCACGGTTTCAACACCAAAGCTTTACCGACAAAGCTTAAAATATATACATATATATTTTTGGAAATTCGAAAATTCAAAAATTCAAAAATTCAAAAATTCAAAAATTCAAAAATTCAAAAAAAAATATTCGAAAATTCGAAAAAAAAATAAATTGCCTAGGCCTCCTCTTCTTTGGGCCTAACAACTTTCATAACAAATATATATGAAGGAGAGGTTTTGGGCTACCACTTAGAAAGGAAATGCCTCATTCGTCAACTCCCTCGACCGGAGACTTGGGGGACACCTACCATATGCTACTGCACCTTGATACTCAGAAGTCTCACGACCACTCAGTGACTTGGATTTTTCAAATCTCCAAACGAGAAGTTTTCCTCACTCGGGAAATTAAGGGAGCACTACCTCAACACACATGCTTCACTCTCAAAGGTTTAACATACAAGCTTCAACAAAAGAAAAAAACTAAAAGAACTTAGTGAAGAAGGCCTTGGTGTATTTAACACAATACGTTGAAATGAAGCAAAGCTTGTTTATTGATATCTCCGATAAGTTACAAATATGTACATATACATGAATCAAAATAAACAAACAAGAGGGAGCCTTCACAAAGGTTGCTCATGAGAAGTCTCAGCAGTCGGTAGAGCCCCAGAAAGAGTACGCACCGGAGGGTGATCATTCAGAGCATCAGTACTGGGCAGAACCCCAGAATGAGGAAGCACCGAAGGTTGATCATTCGGAGCTTCATTACGTGGTACATCCCCAGAAGACGAATGCAATAAATGCCTTTGGAACAAACCTACAAACCTCTGATGATCAAGCAAAATCTAACCATCAGATTCCTGCAGCTGGTCAAGCTTCCTCTTCATGTTTGTAGCATAGTCATGTGTGAGCCTGTGCAACTGTTTATTCTCATACTCGAGCCCTCTGATCTCTTGTTTGAGACTTATAACTTCAGCCGCCAATGATTTAACTTGGCGGGTTCGAGCAAATAGGCGTTGGCCATATTAGACATAGAACTTGCACACTGAACACTGAGAGCCAGAGAATCCTTAGCAGCCAACTCATCAGACCGTTTGGAAAGTAGTTTGTTATCTTTGGGAGTGAGAAGGTTCCTGGCCACCACCGCAACGGTCATATCATTCTTCATCATAAAGTCCCCAACAGTAAGAGGACTAGTAAGGGATAAGAAGGATGGGCGCCATATGTTGTCTTGAGAAGGCATGGCTGCCTCTTCACCAAAGTTCAAGTCAAAACGACGGTCGGATAGGCCAGACATTCTCAGAAATGATAAAGGAGAAATAAGTGCAATAAATCTCTAAAGTAAAGGGAAAATTCCTACAAGCAATAACTCTCTTAATGTACTTCTTGCACACCACTGGTGCCCTTATAAAAAAAAGGGTAACATGGTCGTTGGTTTAAAAATCGAAGAGGCACCTATTGAACAATAAAAATACATGACGTATAAAAAAATAAGGTCCATACAAATTGGGTCAAACTACAAGGCAAAACAAGATGTAATCCAGCCCAACAAAAATGAGGATGGGCTTTACATACATCCATAAATAAAATAAAATAAAATATGCATTTCCCTACAAAAGAGGGAAGAAACATACAAAATCAGCGGCTCCCCCATTTTCTGCAACAAAAAGAAAAGTGGAGTCAGTTTAAGAGAAAGTGGCGAAAAGAAAGGCCTCTATCCTCCCTCACGTAAGAACTCTGGAAACCTCCTAAGATGCCTATAAATAGGCATCAACCATAGCAAAAAAAAAAAAACAGAGAAACAGAAAAAGAAGAGGGGGAGACGCTGCAGAAATTGAGAAGCACAAGAGGAAGGAAATCGATGAAAAAAAAAGAAGACAAGCAGCAAAAGAAAGCGAAAAGGAACAGCAACAAGAAGCCAAAAGAGAGGAGAAAGCTTAAAAGGTATTTACGTTCTCATAATGGATTCATGATTTTTATTAGGAGGTTCTTGACGTCTTTTGCAGAAAAATGGGGAGGGTTTTTCTTTTCTTCTTGTTTAACCGAAGTAAAGAAGTTGGTGGTGGAAACATGCACCATCAATTCACACCGACCCCCCAAACATGTCCTTGGGCTTGTTCCTTCCTCTTCTCCACCATTGGAGACGTTTGTTGTCTTCTTCGTCCTTGCCGCTGTCAACTCATCCACCCACGGAGTGTTCTTTCTTTGTCTCCACCGATGGAGACATTTGCAACTCCACAAAAACAAAAACAACGGAGATCTCACCAAAATGCAGCAGCAAATCGGCTTCCCACAAGCCTCTTGGGTGTCTAAAGAAGTTTCGACATTTTTCTTTGTTTCTTCAGAAATGCAACAGAGAAGAAACCATCATCTTCCACGTTTCAACAAGTTTAG
This sequence comes from Malus domestica, assembly GCF_042453785.1. Taxonomy (NCBI): domain Eukaryota; kingdom Viridiplantae; phylum Streptophyta; class Magnoliopsida; order Rosales; family Rosaceae; genus Malus; species Malus domestica. The sequence goes on along the minus strand of NC_091675.1, from coordinate 55,481,393 downwards.
AAGAAGAACCCATTGTGCCCAGCGATGGTCCCGAAACCCGTCGATAATGCAATGACGGTTTCGAACAAGGCAACAGCAATGACAACAAACAAGCAGCAGCCTTTCCTTCTTTATATAACGCTGCATCAACTACCGTCGTCTCCGGTAATTTTCCAGATGAAGTTCGCACATTATGTGGCTTGAAAGAGATGGGTTTGGTAATGCCGTGTTGCATAAAACCAGAAGAACCTGAAGGAAGTCGCGTCAATGGAGGATACGGCTTGAAGGAAATGGGTTTGGTAATGCCGTGTTGCATAAAACCAGAAGAACCTGAAGGTCAATGGAGGATACGGCTTGAAGGAAATGGGTTTGGTAATGCCGTGTTGCATAAAACCAGAAGAAACCCAAGGAAGTCGCGTCAATGAAGGAATGGGTGCCTAAAGAAGTTTGGAAGTACGACTTGCATGAAGAAACAGTACCAAACCACTGTGCCTAGTGATGGCTCCGAAGCTCTCTCACTTTTCGCGACAAACTGGAACCGGAGGACTGCCTTCTCACCTGGACTTGACAATAGCCCGCTGCGACATCATCGATCACTAACACTTCGACAAACACCAATGAAGACATTTGCAAGCACCGCCGCCGTCTCCGCCAACCACATCTTCGAGGACTCCCCTAGTATTCAGCTTCCCCAAGAGGCCTTCGGTTCAACCCACTTCCAAGTTCGACAGCGACTCCTCCATCTTCTTCCACAAGGTCTCTTGCAAATCTGCTCGACAACCTCGCCAAGCTGAAGCTTTCCTTCAACAACAACCACAAAGGCAAACTCTTTCCATCGCAGTTGATATTTGTCTCCAAGAACCTCTCCGTTCACCACAACTTCAAAGATCAATCTACACTCCTTAATGGCTTCGTCGATGTTGGCCCAAAATTGCATCTCCGTACTACCCATCCTCGTCAGTCACAAGAAGGAGAGACTACTAAGTCAAAAAAGAAAAGGGTGCCTTCTTACAATTACAAAAGCCCCAACAATAGCATACTTCAAATAATTATTGGCTCGGCAAAGAAATAGGACAAAAACAAAACCTCTGAAAGATGTCGGTTGCTGCCGTTATGTCTTTTTGTCTGAGAAATAAAAGAAGGATGGAAGGAAGCATCACTTGGATGGAAGCAACACCAAACAAAAAAAAGGTGAATAAAGGTTGCACCTCACGTGAAGTTTTGCCCTGGAAGAATAGTGGTTGAACTTAAAAGCTTTAAAAATCATATAGAAAAAAGGGAGGAGCAAAGCTTTTTGTCAGAAAGTTTGAAAATTCAAAGTGGGTTCAAAATCCCATTCTTTTTTTAATGGGGTTGAAAATATAAAAAAAGGGTTCTCTAAATGAGTTTTGATCTATGCACCTCACGTGGGATAGACTTTGAGTCCCATTTTCTAATGAAAGGAAAAGCAAATCTCATTCCACTTTGAACTAAGTATTTCACGGGAAGTTCGCTCAAGTGGAGAAGAAAGAGTGGATGTGACATGGTCCTAAAAAAACCTCCCAGTTTGTCCTACTCAAATTAATGGGTCATTTACATTACCTATTAATTATTCAAATCCAATCCAAATGGCTCCTCATTTTCCTAGAAATCTGAACACAAAATTCATTCAAATAATGAACTACGCCGGTTTGATTCCGTTAAGGATACGTAGGCAGTCTAATATCAAGCTTTAGACGCAACCGTGAAATTGAAACAAATCCCTGGTTTACATAAACTAAATTCACTTCTGCTATCAAATACCAAAATGGCACGAAGCCAAAGAAAAGTTTTTAAAGGGCACGAAGCCGTATCAAAGTCTCAAATGGAACAAAGCTGAAGAAAAATCTCAAAAGGCATGAAGCCATATCAAATTTTTAAATGCTCCTCGCCCGCATGAGCTGAAACTGCATAAGGCACTATGCTCCTCGCCCGCATGAGCTAAAACTGCACAAGGCATCAAATCCAAATAAGTACCAAATTCATGAACTACGAGTGACTTGATCCCTCAAAAGGGTACGTAGGCAATCTAGGATTCGACCTAGATGCAGTCACAAAATCAAACAAACACCAAAATCCGCAAGTTATGATTTATTCAAATTGGAATCAAAGGGTCTTCCTTTCCCAAAAGAAAGGTTGTAATTAATAGGCGCATAGCCTAGAATGGGTCGAACTCGAATTAATAAAACCCTCTTCGGAAAAATGAACGAGGGTGAAATTGTGTCGAGTGAATTATTTGTTTACATATTATATACAATTTTTGCTCAACAACACCACTCTCCAGATTCCGAAGAGGCACCACTTTCCACACACAACATCAGCTCCTCAGGTACCACATATAACTTTGCCAAAGATCTCTGACAAATTTTAAACACATATTTTTTGAAGGTCCAGCTACCCTACTATTACCCACAAGGGCAAAGGAATAGCACCACTGCTTGATAACTAGAAAATCCCAATGTGTGTCAACCTCCGTACTCCGTGGCAAGGCAGACTGGCAAAAATGCCTAACCTTTACTCACATTCGAGAAAACACTCCCAACAAGATTGCTTGCTCAAAAATCGAAGAGGCACCGCCCTCTGAATCTCGAGAGCTAGACTCTCAACAGGATTACTTTCTCAAAAATCGAAGAGACACTGCTCTTCGAATCTCAAGAGTCAGACTCCCAACAGGATTGTTTTCTCAAAAATCGAAGAGGCACCGCTCTCCGAATCTCGAGAGCCAGACTTCCAATAGGATTACGTGCTCAAAAATCAAAGAGGCACCTCCCTCCGAATCTCGAGAGCCAGACTCCCAACATGATTACTTTCTCAAAAATTAAAGAGACGCTGCTCTATGAATCTCGAGAGCCAGACTCCCCGACAGGATTGCTTGTTTGAAAACCGAATAGGCACCGCTCTCCGAACTTCGAGAGCTAGATTTCCTTGGATAAAGCTTATTTGCAATCTTCACACGCAACATCAGTTTTCCAGATACCACAGACCACTTTTTCAAAGTGCTCTGACAAAGTTAAAACACGTGAAGCTTGCAGCTCCCACTACATTGCTATGACCAAGAAGGGTAAAGGAATAGCATTGCTACTTGTTGTTAGGGAGACTCCTATATATGTTGACCTCCATCCTCCACAGCCAAGCAAACCTGCAAATAAAAAAAATGCTCAACTTTTCTTAACATCCAAGAGGGCACTCTCAGCAAAGTCTCTGGAAATACTCATCTTCTTTTCCTCCGGATAATACCTCTGCAAACAAGCCACACCAGAGCAAGAGTATCTCATATCATCAGGGTTAAAAGCAAGAGTATCCCATATCATACTTTTTCCCCATCTTTTCCTTTGGTCTTGTTCTTACATGCAAGACAAGGAGAAAGAGAGCAATCAGTCAGCACTTAGAATCAAGCTTCCAGTCAGGAACCCACTGCCTGGAACCCCTTACCTGATTACTTACTTGGCATTGCGCTCGAGTACTCATCTTCAACATCTTATGCATCCAGAGAAGATACCACATCTGCCTGAGGAACAGATAGGGCAAGTGAGAAGGATACAAGGAAGCATGTGGAGACAAACGTAAAAGAACACATGCCGATACATCCACTACTTTGTCAAAAGCGAAAGTATCCCATATCATCAGGGTCGAACGTAATCTAGATTGGATGAACTTGTTGTTGGAAATGTGCCCTAAAGCCAATCATGTGATGATACTTTACGAACATCTCACATGTTAAACTAATCTAGTTTAACATATAAAGGGCATAAATTATTGTTTGAGCCGTCTCATATAAATGTTATATGCTTAAACGATAAAGTCCAAGGAATATGTGATTGGGAGAATGTAATCTAATGAAGTTAGATTCATGAGACCATTCTTTCGTAGACACATCCTAAACGTTCCTGATCATAGGATTGCCAATTGGGCATTGACAGTCCGTTAAGATCAGTACGTACTATGTCTTCTCTCAGGGAGAGTGATTAGTCTCAAGTCATTGGTGTGTGTGACATCAAGACAAGTACGGTAGGTGCTCAATAGAGAATGAGTTCACTGAACGCGATCAACGAAGAGTTCTCATATTCCATGTCACATGAGAACTCATGGTTGGGATAATGCAAAGTAGTCATTTGACCTGAGGCATCATAGTTGTCTTGTGGTTAAGTCCTTGATCTTTGATTATGTCAAAGCCACTCCATCAGGAGGGTGTCCACGGCATCGTTGGGGTCAAGCCACTTATCTATGGAGACAAGTGAATGCGCAACAAGGGATCTCTAACCTTCAAACCGTTTGAGGGAGAATACTCTCTGATATGATTTGAATCTCTGGCCAGAGTATGAATGAGATTTGGGAATGCGTTCCGAATCACATTCAAGGTAATCATATAAGCACAAGACACACATTGGATAGTAGACATGAGCAAATAAACTATCAAACCAAACAATGTGGTCAAGAGTGTTAGATTAGAGAAATACCGTATTGCATTTGTAATCCCGAACTGAATAGGTTCTCTAACCTCTTCTGATTAGCTTGGGTAACCATGATATGCTGCTAGGTGTCACTCATGGTTTGTGGAAGCCCTAAACGTGTGTAATCACTAAAGGGAGAATTGAAAATAGTTTCAATTCACAATCGATGTTAAATGGTTTTAATCGCCCACTATCTCGCTAAAAGGAACCTAATGGATCGCACACCATAAGAGGTGGAGATTGGAGATTAAACGGAGATGAGTAAGAATAATTAAATGGTTTAATTATTTATGGCAAGGATTAATTAATATGTTAAGTAATCAAACGAATAAGTTCGTTAAAGACCTCGGGATAGTTTTGGACCTTAAGGCCCAATGGGCTTCGAACGTCAAGTCCATTGACTTAAGTTGTATGACAACTTAATGAATAAGGATTCACAAAGGCCCAAAAGCCCAAATCCCATTAGGTGGCCGGCCATGAAGATGAAAATTGGTTTTGGTTATTTAGGTCACTTAAAGAAGTGACTATATAAAAGACTTTATAGCCAAATATTCATTAAGGGTTAATTTTGGGAAAAATTGGTGAGATTTGTCTCTCCATTTCTCTCTAAAGAGGCCAACACCTTGGAGGGTACATCTAGCAATCCTACTACTCCAAGGTCACTCATTTCTTCTACAATCTAACCTTGGTGAAGAGACTTAGAGGTTCTCAATTTTGGGAACTTGGAGAACCTATTCTTCCATCCAAATCCATGGATCTAAGAAGCAAGGAATGAAGGCCCTATCTCTTTGGGTGATTAGCCTTTGCTTATGCAAAGAGGAATCTACAAAGGTATTATTTATCAACTCACTTTGTTTTTGAGTTGATTCATGATTCACCAATCTACTAGGCTTTGAATTTCATGGGTAATGTTTTGTTTTTGAGTGCATGCAAGCATGATTCCGCCTTTAATTGTTAATTGCATGCTGTATGATGTTGCTCAAATGAACATGTTTTCACAAAATAATCCTTCAAGTGGTATCAGAGCCTAGGTCTAGTAGTTGGTGAATCCTTTTGGGTTTTGTAGTTCATAGTTTGTGATTTAAAAGTTGTAATTGTTACAAGCTTTATTCTTGCTTCTTTGAAAGTAAATTTTGTTGGAAAATTTGCTATCTCAAATGTTGTAGATGTTGTTCACATGAGCATGAATATTGGAGCTAAAATTTGGTGCCATGCTTTTGGGAAAATTCGGCCAAATCCAAAGGGTGGATTTTTTGGTTCTTGTTTGACTTGTTAAAAGTGTTTTAATGTGTTCTTTGGAACCCCTATGTACCCTAGTTTGGTTAGATGTTATTTCCCTTAAGTAAGAATGGTTTTGGAATGTTTTTGGGTGAAAAAAGTTCATGGAAAAATTTAGGTTTTTCATGAATGTTCTTCATTGTTCTTGACATTTTTGCCAAGAACACAAAAGTTTGGTGTTTTGATTCAAAGTTTTGATTTATTTCATAAAGTTTATGTGATATGTTTTTCAAATGATTTATCATGTATTTAAAGTGTTAGATATTTGATTAAATGGCAATAGAAAAATCTATCATCAAAACATATATTATTTGTATAAATGATGATAGAAATAATGGTGATAAGAAAATCTTATCTTACATACACTTGCATGATTTTTGACAAAACTCACAAATCAACACACACACCAATCTTATCCCTTCCAAAACCGGCCACCCCTTCAAGTGGGGTACTTTTGGGGCTTTTATGCAATTACATAAAGTTTTGATACTTTTGTGTATTTGCACTTTGGCCTAAAAGTTTACGTTTTTACGTTTAGGTCCAAAAACGCTAAAGGACAAATTGTTTTGATCCTTTAATGAAGTTTTTGCATTGATTAAAGTTTGGGTTCTATTGTAATTACATGAAGTAGTGGACTTTCATGTCTTTACAAAGTGACCCCAAAAGTTTTGCAATATAGCCCAAAAGTTGAGGTTAATTGCATTATGACCCAAATAAGTTGTGGTTATTGCATGATGGCCCAAATTAGGTAGAGAACAAAATTTTTTTGTCTCTTTAAATGAGAATTGGATTTTCATTTTGTTTAGCTCCATTTAAATCAATTTTATGGATACAAAAACCAAATGATAATGTTGCATTCAATTTAATTAATTAAAGTGTTAATTAATTAAAGGGTGATTTTGAACCTAAGCCTAATATAATTGAGCTATGTGAAAGGCCGTTTCAAATTTGTTTCAACCATGGGAATGTGTAGATTAGATTTTGGTTGTAATTTGATTTGATCAAATGTTGTAAAAGGGCTTAAGCTCTTCTTTACTTTAAAGTAATTTGTTATATGCAAATGTTGTAATGAGCATAAGCTCACCTTTACTTTGAAGTACTTCTTTCTTGCTTTATATGATATGCATGAAAATGAAGTAGTTGGGTCCAACGCCCATAAGACAACACGCCTTAATGTGATTAAACGCGTAACTAAAATCAATCACCATTCCTAGACCGAGATTCAACACAAGGCTCGTGTTGAATCTAAACAAAGGTTCATAATCATCCTAGGGCCCTAAGGCAACTATATAGTCCATCAAATGAATGCAAAGGTTATGTTAGTAGTATCATATACTCTTGCTTTAAAAACCGTTTTAAAAGCATAGTGGGAGTATTATGTACAACTAAAACAATGAGATGGACCAATAGTTGTAATAGGACCAAAATAGTTTTAATAGAGATTAAAATGTATGTTTATATGTGATGAGACCTAAAACCCTCAACCAAACCATTATTAAGTTGATAAGCGTGAGAGTGCTTAGAACATTCTTTCGTGGCCTTCCACCGTGGTGGGCTTCAATCGTTTGTGACTCGTACAATGTATTCGTCCAGTTCTGGGGTTGCAAAGTATGTGCTTACATTCAAGAGAAGCCTATAAACATATGATGAAGTGAAAGGTAGGCAACGAGTGTGGCCAATATGGAGTTCTTCTGAGGCCATTCTTGAACCCTTACTTGAACTAGCATGGTGGGAATGACTTAACTAAGTGCAATGGTGCCAATATGGAGTTCTTCTGAGGCATCATTCTCTAGAGGCCAAACGAGATGGGTACTTGCATTAGTTGCAAATGAGTAAGCGTACTCTCTCATTATTATTGATGTTAGCCAATATGGAGTTCTTCTGAGGTGGGCTTGGTAGTAGTGAGCCGCCCATAACCTACTAGGAGTTTCATCCAAAACTCTCGAATTCCAATGAGGGATATGGATTTTGCCAAAAATAGTGGGTGATGCTATTTGATTTAAAGACCCGAATCAAATGGCTTAAAATCAATCAATTTATATTTGTTATGTATTTGTTTACCAATATATTTGCAAACGCTATCCAACACTTGACAAATAAAACCGAATGTTTTAGTTTCCGGACTTAGTACCACAATCCCAAAGAATGTCTTATAAAGATTGCATATGTATCTAAGTAGTCTCATCCTCACAATCTTCCTAATGATAATGTATCATTGGAAGAACATGTTAGAAAAGTCTATCATGAAGAGGACAACACAAACAACCAATGCTTAATCCTTTGTTAAATGAACAAAGGAACTTATGAAGATTAGCATAATGACAAGGACACTTTTAGTGTTATTAGTTCTTCACTTACAAATCGTTGTATGAAGAAATAATAGTTGCTTTGAACAACCCTTAGTCAATGCAAACACTAGTGCTTGTTTCTTTGTTAAATGAACAAAGAACTTGAGAAGAAAGCACAGAGGCATGGACACTTTATATGCCATAATTCTTCACTTGCAAATTGTTGTATGAAGAAATGAGAGTTGCCTTGTACAACTCTTGAAGGTTTGTAATTATGTTTAGAACATAATGGTTGGTTGACAAAAATAGTCCATTAACATGGACTTATGATGATTTTGAATCATTGAATGTTGAAGTGATAAACCACTTAACGAGACGGAAACTAGGCAAGGACTTCACCTTTGTGTCCCTATTCTTATGGTTCACTAAGTTTATTGTAAACTATATAGTGAAAAATAACCATATGCTCTCCAAAATGTTTGATGTGTATAACACAATTGAAATAAGTTTCAAGAGAGATAGTGGGAGTTTAGGGACCATGACTATTGTAGTCAAAAGGAGAAGTCAAATGAAGAAGATAAAATAACTCCAAGGGAACAAACTTTCTTTATGAAAGGATGGACATTGGAAGGGGTATTTGCAAGAAATGTCTTGCAAATATCAAGAACACACCTTTCGAAGGTGTTGTAAATTGTCCTTGAATAGTTCAAAACAGTTGGTTCTTTTACTTGAATGCTTGATTCCGTATTAGTGACTATGTTTTACAATCGTTGTAAAAGTGTGGCTAATAAGAAGTAGAAGATTAATGAGAGAAGAGAAAGTACTTCACATTCGAAACGTGAATCAAATGTAGATCTCTGTGAAAGCATATGGTACTTACTTCCTCATATAAACTACCAAAGAAATTGGAAAAACATAGATTGTCTTTATATTCCAATTTTAAGGAACTAAATTCCGTCACTATGTGAAATGGATAAATGTTTTGTTTGACAAAACAATGTTCTTTATTAATCAATGATTGGATTATGGTAATCTAATTAATTATCTCTATAGTAGAGATAATATGGTAGTGTTAACTGTTTAGAAAATAATGATGCTTAAAAACCCAAAAGGTTGCAAGGTAGTGACTAATCCCAACTAAAGTTGTGATACCTCTAAAACATAAATTACGAGTTGGTCATAGATGGACGCTTTGGATCGTTAGATCCGGATCCAATACCTTCTTGTTAAAATTGTATAGAGGCGAAATGTTCGAATCTTTGTTCTTTTGGAAAGAAGAAAGAATCACAAAGTTGTTGAGGTTAATTCACTTAGATGTTAGTGGCACTTGTCCACAAACATAATACTACTCATGTTGGATAACATTCACCGAAGATCACTCTCGGTTGGACTATAGTTTATTTTGAATAAACACAAGTCCGAATACTTTGCAAAATGTTTCAAAGAATTCAAGAAATGTAAGTTGATGAGTAAGACATCTAAAGTATTTACCTCCTTAGATTTGATCCAAGAAAAAGTAACACTTTAGATGAGTTTCCTTGAAAGATGTCAAGGAAAATAGCATCATAAGATAATGAATTTCTCCATTAGGAGAAGAACGAACTCGAATAAGTTTTAGTTCTTTAGATGTTATCTATTACCCATATATAGGATATATACTTCTAAAAACAATATGATTGTCAATTAGAAGATCTTCCAAAATTTTCATAACTCCATAAGATGTAGTTGGAAAGAAAGACAAATCTTAAGCATGTTAAAGATTTGGGGTTGTGTGCTAACAAGCAATATTTGTTTGATAACAATCTTGTGGGATATCCTTAAATTAACTTTTGGATATCGCTTTTATAAACCAACTAACAAATGTTGTTTTGTTGGGTAGTTCATTGTAATTCTACAATGTGATTTGCCTAAAAGCAAATGAACGAGAGAGAGAACTCAAAGAATGGGTTCTTTGAGAGACAAGATAGTAATCAACAAATATAACAACCTAGTTCCTATACCACAAGCTCCAAGGTAGTCGATAAGAATGAAAATCCTTATGACTACATTGAGTGCATATACGATATATACTCAAGGAAATGGTAAAGTACCATTTGACTCGAAATAATGAAACCTTCATAGCTAATTGGTAGCTTAAGGTGACTACAATCAAAGAGAATGGTTGACTTTAAAGGAACCATTTTTGACGTAGTCTTGGTTTCAATTAATTCGAAGATTGCTAAGCTACAACTAAATGGTGATTCAATGTTTGGACATTATTAAGATAGTCTTGATAATATATGTCTAAAACTATGAATCACAAGACATGTAAGTTGTAGAGATCCATCCATCATGGATCTTAGCAAGTTAGTGGGAGCTATTTGCATTTTATGAGAAAAATGATCAAATCGTTTGATTTCTCATAAAGATGTAAATGAATCTTTTGTTTACTAGGTTTACAAAAGATTAGTGGGAGTTAATCATGTTCCTAAAATTTAAGTATATATGATATATTAATTTTGGAAATGAAAAGAAAGCTTCTTCATTAAAGTTATGACTTTAATACATTATATGCAGATAGAATGTATATGGGAGATATAGTCTATATACATGGGATGGAAATCTATAATGATATATTTCATGATATAATTGGATTATATCAATCCCTAATAATAGACAATGGATGCTAGGAAGTTTCTCATATGATGATAAACTTCAAATAGAAGGACGATTCTAGTGAGACTAGCAAGTTGCCCTTCTCAAAGGGAACGTGCCCCTTTGACTCCCAAAGAAATAATGCGTAAATAGAATCCTTTATGCATACGCACAAAGGTGATTTATGTATTTCATATTGTATGCAAAACATTGATATGAGTTGTACCTAGAACGGTACAAGACGATATCAATGCAAGCCCAGGATCAGAACCATGGCAACTGTCAAGTGAGTCCTTAAGTATTTAAGAAATACTAAAGGATAAATTCCTCAAAGATCGAGGAAGAATTAGAGTAACAAAATGGAAGCGTAAATGTATTAGATTATGAATCTAATCCATCATTGGATGTTTCTTCATTATGAATGAAGAGATAAATGAATATCTCTTTATTATGACTAAAGAGATATTTGGATGGAAACATTAAAGTAATGACTTTAGTGTGTTCCATTATGAATGCAAGATATATTGCCATATGGAAGTTTACAACAATGATGTTTGGATGGGAAAGTTCATTTATGAACTCTCTATTCGGTTCCAACCAGAAAGTGTATGACACTAATGGGGCGATAGCTCAAGCCTGGGAATCAAGGTCTCATCAAGATCCGAACTCAAATGAGAGATTGAACCACATGATTGAGAATCATGTATAATGGTGACGTCGTTATTCTCAAGGTTGCTTCTATGGATAACACATATAGATATCCACTGTCTAGGCCTACTATTCAGCCATTTATGAAATGACTACAGAAGAGGTATCATCAAGATGACCAAGCTGATTGGCTCTAGTGCAAGTGGGAGATTGTTGGAAATGTGCCCTAAAGCCAATCATGTGATGATACTTTACGGACATTTCACATGTTAAACTAATCTAGTTTAACATATAAAGGGCATAAATTATTGTTTGAGCCGTCTCATATAAATGTTATATGCTTAAATGATAAAGTCCAAGGAATATGTGATTGGGAGAATGTAATCTAATGAAGTTAGATTCATGAGACCATTCTTTCGTAGACACATCCTAAACGTTCCTGATCATAGGATTGCCAATTGGGCATTGACAGTCCGTTAAGATCAGTACGTACTATGTCTTCTCTCAGGGAGAGTGATTAGTCTCGAGTCATTGGTGTGTGTGACATCAAGACAAGTATGGTAGGTGCTCAATAGAGAATGAGTTCACTGAACGCGATCAACGAAGAGTTCTCATATTCCATGTCACATGAGAACTCATGGTTGGGATAATGTAAAGTAGTCCTTTGACCTGAGGCATCATAGTTGTCTTGTGGTTAAGTCCTTGATCTTTGATTATGTCAAAGCCACTCCATCAGGAGGGTGTCCACGGCATCGTTGGGGTCAAGCCACTTATCTATGGAGACAAGTGAATGCGCAACAAGGGATCTCTAACCTTCAAACCGTTTGAGGGAGAATACTCTCTGATATGATTTGAATCTCTGGCCAGAGTATGAATGAGATTTGGGAATGCGTTCCGAATCACATTCAAGGTAATCATATAAGCACAAGACACACATTGGATAGTAGACATGAGCAAATAAACTATCAAACCAAACAATGTGGTCAAGAGTTTTAGATTAGAGAAAGACCGTATTGCATTTGTAATCCCGAACTGAATAGGTTCTCTAACCTCTTCTGATTAGCTTGGGTAACCATGATATGCTGCTAGGTGTCACTCATGGTTTGTGGAAGCCCTAAACGTGTGTAATCACTAAAGGGAGAATTGAAAATAGTTTCAATTCACAATCGATGTTAAATGGTTTTAATCGCCCACTACCTCGCTAAAAGGAACCTAATGGATCGCACACCATAAGAGGTGGAGATTGGAGATTAAACGGAGATGAGTAAGAATAATTAAATGGTTTAATTATTTATGGCAAGGATTAATTAATATGTTAATTAATCAAACGAATAAGTTCGTTAAAGACCTCGGGATAGTTTTGGACCTTAAGGCCCAATGGGCTTCGAACGTCAAGTCCATTGACTTAAGTTGTATGACAACTTAATGAATAAGGATTCACAAAGGCCCAAAAGCCCAAATCCCATTAGGTGGCCGGCCATGAAGATGAAAATTGGTTTTGGTTATTTAGGTCACTTAAAGAAGTGACTATATAAAAGACTTTATAGCCAAATATTCATTAAGGGTTAATTTTGGGAAAAATTGGTGAGATTTGTCTCTCCATTTCTCTCTAAAGAGGCCAACACCTTGGAGGGTACATCTAGCAATCCTACTACTCCAAGGTCACTCATTTCTTCTACAATCTAACCTTGGTGAAGAGACTTAGAGGTTCTCAATTTTGGGAACTTGGAGAACCTATTCTTCCATCCAAATCCATGGATCTAAGAAGCAAGGAATGAAGGCCCTATCTCTTTGGGTGATTAGCCTTTGCTTATGCAAAGAGGAATCTACAAAGGTATTATTTATCAACTCACTTTGTTTTTGAGTTGATTCATGATTCACCAATCTACTAGGCTTTGAATTTCATGGGTAATGTTTTGTTTTTGAGTGCATGCAAGCATGATTCCGCCTTTAATTGTTAATTGCATGCTATATGATGTTGCTCAAATGAACATGTTTTCACAAAATAATCCTTCACTTGTTTTGACCCTCAAATTCTTGAGTCAACCTTATACACTGGAGGAAACTAGAAAACCCTCTAGCCCAGTTCAAGAATAAGCCTGTGGAAAGTTACTTCTTCAAAAGAAAAAGTATCTCATATCATCTCTTCTCCATTTGCTTCTCCTTATCTTTGGTGCTATTTACGACACAAGGAGAATGAGAACAATCAATCGGAAGCTGAAGTTGAACCTCCGATCCAGGTTGCTTGCTTGGAAGTCTAATTGCTTACCTTGTCTGTTACCTCCTTCGGTAAATCTCCTAGCTCGGCGACTTGGGGGACTCCTACTATAGGGTTTGTATCGCACTTGACCAAGCCCGAAACTACAAGTAAGCTTCAAGTGAAATTGATACATTACCTTGTGCACCTTCATCGGTTAAAGATACCACCCCTGGATAGAGGAAAAGTACTTCCAGAGAAGATGCCACATCTACATATGAGACAGATAAGGCAAGTGAAAATGATACCACACTTCGGTACTTAGAAGTTTCGTGATTACTCAATAGCTTGGATCTTGCAAGTCCCTAACTGACGAGCTTCCCTCACTCGGGAACTTAGGGGAGCACTGTTTGTACCATACTTGACCAATCCTGAAACTACTAAACACCTATCAATGTTATACCGTCAATGACCCATAAGAGTTTCCCTCCAACCAAGAGGCCAATCACAGCGTGACACGTGTCGACATCAGAAGCCAATCATAGCGCGACACGTGTCAACATCAAAAGCCAATCACAACATGACACGTGTCAATGTCAGAATGAAACTAGAAACTCTCTTTTATAAATAGAGATTATTCTCTCACAATATTTCCTAATGTCATTTGTACTAAATCATTCACTTGTAATCACTAATGGAGAGCTTGAACCTATGTACTTGTGTAAACCCTTCACAATGAATGAGAACTCCTCTACTCCGTGGATGTAGCCAAATCTGGGTGAACCATGTATATCTTGTGTTTGCTTCCCTATGTCTATCCATTTACATACTTATCCACACTAGCGACCGGAGCAATCTAGCGAAGGTCACAAACTTAACATTTTCTGTTGTACCAAATTCCTCGCTGATTTTGTGCATCAACAAGCTCCACAAGTTATGTTTCGAAAATCCAACTATACATCTTGATGTGGTAGAAACTAACACACAAATTAAACCCTATAAATTATGCAATCGTAGTATGAGTAAGTAGGGATCGTTCTATTCCGAGGATTAGAATAGATGCTAATCAATACAACTTAAACTTGTAAAACTGAAAACTAAGTTAAACTAACATCAAAACTGTTTGTACCATACTTAGGGCCTCCGTATTTAGATCTCGTATAAATACTCAGGGGACTCAAATGTAATTATGGAATAAAGGAAGGGGCAAATATGTAATAAGTGAGGAGCTCGTATTCTATAAAAGGGACTCCTCACCCTCACAATGGGGGAGGCCAATTCCTAAGCCTCCTCACCTCCTCAAGCTCTCACTCTCAAAAATACAGTATCAGTGTGGACATAGCCCAAACCTTGGGGTAAACCACGATACATCTTGTGTTATTTACATTTCTTGCAGATTCATGGTCGGATTTACGTTGTTCCAAGACCTCCGATTTTGTGCATCAACATTTGGCGCCGTCTGTGGGAAACGATATGAAAAGTTGTGTCAGTTCTCTTTTATTTTTTCACCTCCGCCATGAATCTGCACAACCCAAAAAAACTACCATATGCAAATTTCAAAGCTTCTGGATACAAAAACCACTACCAAACGCAACGAGTAACACAAACAAATCAATCGCACCACTACCCAGATCACAAAGATGGAAACTTTCTCAGATTTTCAGCAGCAAGAAGTTGAGGAAGATGCTCTTTCCCTCTGCGATCTCCTGTTGCACAACGACAATGACAAATCTTTCTCTCATGGCTAAATCTCAAAATACCAAGAGATGATGCACAGCTTCCATCCATATGTTGCTGCCTCGGCTCGCTTACACAACAATCGCTCAATATCTTTTCAATCTCTCTCAACGCGCTCAAAGAAATGGCCTCTTTTTTGACACAAAGGTGGTATTGTTTTGTTAGGTTATGGAAATAAGTAGCAAAGATGATTTCAGAGAAGCCCAGTTGGATTAGACATGTGGGAATAAGCAGCTGTGCTGTGAGAATAAGCAACTGTGAAATAAAGCCAGTAGAGTGTTTGGTAAACTTTTTTGTGAAAGTGCTTTTGGAAAAAAAAGCAGGATGATAGTGTCTTTTCATTAAAGGAGCACTGTAGCTCCGTGTGCTTTGAAAAAACTGGCTTTTTTTTCAAAGCAGCAAATAGCAGCTTCAGCTTTTCCTTTGATTTTCAGCTTATTCTCACAGCAGCTTCCAAAATAAGCCCTTTTTTTTTCAGTTTACCAAACACAAAAATGACCCTCAGCTTTTTTTCACAGTGGCTTTTTTTAAAATCACCTCAATCCCAAACGGGGCCTTAACCCCCTGAAAAATATATGCATTTGAGTAGTACCATCAATAACGGAATGTGGACATTTTCTGATCAACTTGGTATGTTAGTGGCATGAGTTATCAATGAATCACCCAAAGGCTGACCAGCCTTTGGAATAACAAAAGCAATTGGTTCATTGCTCTACAGATCCCCATAAAATAAAAACTGCAGAAAAATCCCCTACAATGAAGGAACCCACTGTAAATTTTGCTCCCTGCGTCTTCTTCTTAAAGATTCCTTAGGTTCTGGATCAATCGGAAATCATTTCTACCTTGCTAAACTTGTGCTGACCATGCAAGGATTGTTGTAATCTGCATTGCACTGCACTGCTGTAATCTATATAAAAACAAAAATTATATACATTAATAACTAACGCAGAATCTGATTAGAACAAATTATTTTCAATAGTCCCCGTCAACGGCGCCAGTTTCTTGATAGGGATTTTACCATAAGCACAAAAGGGTTAAAAACACCTATAATACTTGTAAGAATGACAAGGATATTGTAGTATAAATGGTTATTGCAAGTTCGTTCTCCACAGGGATTATTAAATAATTTGAAACAAACCAAATTTCAATTAATTATTGTAAAACAAAGTTTTGAGGTGATTGATTTTATGACCTAATTTTTAGAAAAATGAGTTTAATTAATGAAAGTGCACAAATTTGCAATATTCAAGATGAGGAAAAAGATGAAACAGTTTTGAAGAAATCAAGTTAAGAAAGCACTAGGGATCTGCCGTCACCTTAACAATTTTATATAATTCTCCCAATTACTTATGACCTATAAATGCATATTTTTAAGGTTAGGTCTTCTTAAAACATGCAATCCGTTTGTGGTATTCTGATCAAATCTAAACATGCATGACTAATTATGTTTTGTGAAACCTTTCGAAAAACCATGCAACCCTTAAGACGTGGTATTCATCCTAAGTGAACTTGCACATTTTAATCACAATAAACCTTCGTCAATTTAAGGGATCAAATTACACCAACATTGCATCAAATTACTTTTCTATACATCCTAATGGTCGCGAATCATTAAGACACTTAGACAGTATAAACCAGTGATTAATAATTCGAAAACCTTCATGTAAATAAACTTAAACAAATTAAAAAGAAATTACATATGCTTTCTAAGGCTCGTGGCCTCACCCTAGCAAAAAGAGAATTAACTACGCATGTTCATAATAAAAATCACAAAGTTCTCTATTGAAATAATATCGAAAGCACCTTAAATGTAAAAGTCGGAAAATCTCTACGCTTGGCCAATTTCCACCCTCAAAGAACGCATGGAGAATAAGCAGTAATAATAGGGCTGGCCAAGCTTATTTAACCTAGTAAAAATCAAATCCTCCTAAACAAAGGTCTTCCAATCAAACTAAACCCCGTTTTGGTGCACTGTTCACTCGACATGTTCGCGGAGGTTTCAGGTAGTTTTGAGACTTAGAAAGGTTCTATTCTTGCTTTTCTAGCACCTTGGATTAATTTTGGAAGAGTTTTGACGTAGAAATGCTCTGGTTTTATGAGTTGCAGGGTGACCGAATTATTGTGACTTTTTCCGGTGAGATTCCGGTGGATTTCAGACTTATAAGTGGTAAGGATGTGTTCCTTTTGTCCTAAGCTTCATTTTAGTATAAAATTCGTGAATTTTGGTTAAGAATTGAAGAAGATATCACGATTAGAAGATTTTCTAGAAACCGGCAATCGCAACCAAGGAAGAAGGTGGAGAATATTCCGTCAAAGTTGACAGAATATTCTAACGGCTTCAGGTATATTTAACGGCATATTCTATATTTTAACGGAATATTCCCCAACGCGGGTATGGAATTCGTCAATGTGCCAGGCATGTGCTTGCGCGTGGGCCGTGTTTCTGGCCATGCCTTGGCCGGCACATGGGTCGTCAGAAAAGTTTTCTAAAAATATGGGGATGTTCCTGAGGTTGAGTAGATCACGGTGGTATATTCATATACCCCAATTGAGCAATGTATGAGAAGTTATTACCTAGTTTTGTTTATGTGCTTAAAAATAACGTTTAAATAGTTGTTTCATATATAGGTGAGACCTATCGTGAGGACGAGCGCAGTCAAGCAAGGTTCGGGGGTTACGACCCTTCCACATATCAGTGAGTGTGCTTTTGGTTTTCAGTATATATATACATACTTCGTATTTTTCCAATAAAACTTAATTAAATGGTTTGATACTTTGAAATGCCATGTCAAATGCTCTTTATGTTTAATTGTGCATTATTATGGTTATATATATATATTGTTGCTTGACGATGTGGACGTTCAGGTAAGCAAAGGTGAGTATATTGATGGTAGTGAATATATTAGTGCTGAGATGCATTTTGAGCTATTTATCCTGCATCCCGATGTTAGTGCTTCGCTCGAGGATAGGGCCTAGCCTTCACGTGATCGTTCACCTCCCGCACCACACGTTCACCTTGGATCCAAGGCAGGTGCCAGCCTATCGTACATACCACTTTAGGTGGTTTCGACTCGTAGGTGACTTGCGATACTTCGCACAGCCTTCACATGACTGTAGCACTTAAGCATATTTATTTACACCTAGCCTATCGTATAGACCACATTAGGTGGTTCCGACTCGTGTGCAGAATTTGATTGATGAGTTGTGGACCCAACCGTACAGGTCACTTTAGGTGACTTCAGCTGGTTTACTATTTCATATTGATTTATTGCACCTAGCTTACTTATTTCATTCTGAGATTTGACATGCTATATTCGGTGGATTGCTATTTTGAATATGCTTTGAAATATAATCATATCTACTATTTTCAAATAATTATACAGGTTTTACGGCAAGGGGTTACTACTTTTGATAGTGAAATGGTTTAGAAAAGCTTTGTTTTTGCCCACTCATACTTTCTGTTTTGTGCCCCTCCAGGTTTTAGGTAAGAGTGCTCGTTGGTGGCTCAAGAGGATTTCACGGCAGCTCTGACAGATTATCGCTAAAGTAGGACCATTTTTAGTATTGTATAATGAGTATTCGTCCTGCTGGACTGCACTTAGGCTACATGCGCTCTGGTTATGTATAGTCACTTCTATTATCGCACTTTCACCTTATCTCATCTAGTGTTTTAGTCCGTTGGTTTTTATTTATTCGAATTTCTTATATCATTATTGCTTCCGCACTGTGCACATGACTACGTCACCCTCACGTGACGGCCAGCATGCCTCGATATTAAGTTGGGGTGTGTCAACATCATCCCACTTTATGGGTCTACGAGTTATGTTTCAAAAATCCAACTATATGCCACCCCTCTGCCCAAAATAATAAGAATACGAAACTTTTATACCCTAGAATTGAAAGGAAGGAGCCTGAAATACAGATTTTTGAATTAATATGGGTAATGAGAACATCATCCCACTATATGGGTCAATGAGTTATGTTTCAAAAATCTGACTGTACACCTTATAGGTATCCCTTAAAGATCAGCTCTACCAAAAATAAAAAGAATACGAAACTTTTAGACCCTTGAATTGAAAGAAAAGAGCCCAAATACAGATTTTCGAATTAATATGTGTAACGAGAACATCATCCCACTTTATGGGTCTGTGAGTTATGTTTCAAAAATCTGATTGTGCATCTCATAGGTCATCCCTTAAAGATTATTTCTGCCAAAAATCAAAGGAGTAAGAAGGTTTTAGACCCTTGAATTGAGAGAAAAGAGCCCGAAATACAGACTCTTGAATTAATACGGGTAATGAGAACATCATCTCATTTTATGGGTCTACGAGTTATGTTTCAAAAATCCAACTGTACATCTCATAGGTCATAGCACAAAGATCATCTTTGCCAAAAATAAAAAGAATTCGAAAGTTCGAGACCCTTGAATTGAAAGAAAAAAGCTCGAAATATATATTTTTGAATTAATACGAGTAATGAGAGCATCATCCAACTATATGGGTTTATGAGTTATGTTTCAAAAATTTGACTATCTATCTCAAAGGTCTTCGCATAAAGATCATCTCTACCAATAAGAAAAAGAATACGAAACTTGTAGACCCTTGAATTGAAAGAAAAAGTGCCCGAAATATATATTTTCAAATTAATACGGGTAATGAGAACATCATCCCACTTTATGGGTATACGAGTATTATTTCAAAAATCCGACTATAGGTCTTATATGTCATTCCATAAAGATCATCTCTGCCAAAAATAAAAAGAATATGAAACTTTTAGACCCTTTATTTGAAAGAAAAGATCCCGAAATACATATTTTCTAATTAATAGGGTGATGAGAACATCATCCCACTTTATGGGTCTACGAGTTTTGTTTCATAAACCTAACTGTACATCTCATAGGTCACCCTTTAAAGATCATCATTGCCCAAAATAAAAAGGATATGAAAGTTTAGACCCCTGAATTGAAAGAAAAGAGCCCCAAAAACAAATTTTTGAATTAATACGGGTATTGAGAATATCATCCCACTTTATGGGTCTACTAGTTATGTTTCAAAAATCCAACTGTACAACTCATAGATCATCCCTTAAACATCATCGCTTCCAAAAAATAAAAAGAATACGAAACTTTTAGACCCTTGAATTGAAAGAAAAGAGCCCGAAATACAGATTTTTGAATTAGTACGATTAATGAGAACATTATCCCAATTTGTGGCTCTATGAGTTAGGTTTCGAAAATCCAACTGTACATATCATAGGTCATCCCTTAAAGTTCTTCTCTTCCTAAAATAAAAAGAATACGAAACTTTTAGTCTCTTGAATAGAAAGAAAAGATCCTGAAATACAGATTTTCGAATTAATATGTGCAATGAGAACATCATCCTACTTTATGTGTCTACAAGTTATGTTTCAAAAATCCTACTGTACATCTCATAGGTCATCCCTCAAAGATCTTCTATGCCCAAAATAAAAAGAACATGAAACTTTTAGACCCTTGAATTGAACGAAGAGAGCCCAAGATAGCTATTTTCGAATTAATATGGGTAATGAGAACATCATCCAACTTTATGGGTCTATGAGTTATGTTTCAAAAATCCAAACATACATCTCATAGGTCATCCCTTAAAGATCATCTCTACCAAAAATGAAAGGAATACAAAACCTTTAGACCCTTGAAATGAAAGAAAAGAGCCCGATATATAGATTTTTGAATTAATACAAGCTAATGAGAATGTCATCCCACTATATGGGTCTACAAGTTATCTTTCTAAAATCCAACTATACAATGCATAGGATATCCCTTAAAGATCATCTCTGCCAAAAATAAAAAGAACACAAAACTTTTATACCCTTGAATTGAAAAAGAAGAAAAAAAAGATCCCGAAGTACAGATTTTCAAATTAATACGGGTAATTAGAACATCATCATAATTTGTGGGTCTATGAATTATGTTTCAAAAACCCAACTGTTCATCTCATAGGTCATCCTGTAAAGATGGCCTCTGCTAAAAATAAAAAGAATATGAAACTTTTAGACCCTTGAATTGAAACAAAAGAGCCCCAAATACAGATTTTTGGATTATTACGGGTAATGAGAGTATCGTCCCACTATATGGATCTACAATTTATGTTTCAAAAATAGGACCGTGCACCTCATAGGTCATCCCGTAAAGATCGTGTTTGCCAAAAAAATAAAAATAGTGTGAAGCGTTTAGACCCTTGAATTGAAATAAAAGAGTCGGAAATAAAGATTTTTAAATTAATATGAGTAATGAGAACATCGTCCCACATTTTGGGTCTACAAGTTATGTTTCAAAAATCCGACTGTACATCTCATAGGTCATCTCTTAAAGATCTTCTCTACCTGAAATAAAAAGAATACGAAACTTTTAGACCCTTGATTTGAAAGAAAAGAGCCTGATAAATAGATTTTCAAATTAATACGAGTAATGAGAACATCATCCCACTTTATGGGTCTACCAGTTATGTTTCAAAAATCTGAAAGTACATCTCATAGGTCATCTCTTAAAGATCATATCTGCCAAAAATAAAAAGAATATTATAGATTTAGACATGTGAATTGAAAGAAAAGAGCCCGAAATATCTAGTTTCTAATTAATAAGGGTAATGAGAACATCATCCCACTTTATGGGTCTACGAGTTATGTTTCAAAAATCCGAACATACATCTCATAGGTCTTCCTTAAAGATCATGCCTACCAAAAATTAAAAGAACACAAAACCTTAGGCCTTTGAATTGAAAGAAAAGAACCCGAAATACAGATTTTTTAATTAATACCGGTAATGAGAACATCATCTATATGGGTCTACGAGTTATATATCTAAAATCCGACTATACATCTCATAGGTTATCCCTCAAAGATCATCTCTGCCAAAAATAAAAAGAATAGGGTTAATCTCAGTTTACTACCCTGAAGTTTCGTGGTTTTCAACATTTGGTACATGAAGTTTTTTTCATCCCAGAGTCATACCTGAAGTCTTAATTTTGGGATTGTTTCAGACATTCGCTAAGTTTTTCGTTAGAACTTTTGTTAACTGATGACATGGCTCCCACGTGGACAATAATTGTGCGCCACGTGTCCATATGGGCCCAGTTCAATATTGAAAATATTTTAAAATATATAAAAACACAAAAGAAAAACCCACCCGTCTTCTACCACCCTAATCCCCTCTCTTCCTTCTTCCCTCTGCAACCCGTACCCTCTCTTCTCTCCTCTGCCACTCCCACCCTCTTCACCTTCCCTCCCTTC
The DNA here is from genome assembly GCF_042453785.1 of Malus domestica. Taxonomy (NCBI): domain Eukaryota; kingdom Viridiplantae; phylum Streptophyta; class Magnoliopsida; order Rosales; family Rosaceae; genus Malus; species Malus domestica. The sequence goes on along the minus strand of NC_091675.1, from coordinate 55,458,897 downwards.
TCCCTCCTCCATCCTTTTCACCTCCACCCATTGCAAAAATCCTAATCCCCAAAAGCATCTAGGGGCGAAAGTCAGACAACCCTACCCCACCCAAATCCCAACACCTCTTGATTTTATATCAATTTGACCCATTTGGTTGATCAACAGACTGGCTTGTGACATTGAAAGTACAATTACTACTACTTGTTGGTGATGTTATTGTAGTATGGTCTTTGAGTCTTTTTTTCAAGTGGGTGTGCTATACATTTTGTATTTCATTATCGTTGCCTCCTGGTAATCTTGCTGCAATTGGTGACCACCTAAAAACAAAAGAAATGAGTTAAATTAAACATTTGAATGGGAGCCAAATTGGACTAGAAGTTGGGATTAGAGGTTTCAGGGGAAATGGAGAAGACCCAGATGACGATTTGTTCACAATCAAGCTATTGTAGAAGAAGGCTTGAGGTTTGGGCTTGCAGGCGACATCGTTGGCCAACATCCACACATTTTGGTAGAGACTGGTTACCTCGGCGACGATCAGTAAGGAGAGAATGGTGGTTGCACTGTGTTGCAGAAGGAGAACCTAGTGTTGGGGTCAGAGAGAATGGTGTAAGTGGAGAGGGCGACGGTGGGGGTGTTGTGGGTGAGGAGAACTGGGGCTTGTAATTGGGGAAGAGAGAAGGGAGAAGGGAGGGAGAGGGTGTGGGGGGTGAGGCGAGGATCAGTTTTTTTTTTTTTTTTTTTGTGTTTTTGTATTTTTCTAATTTTTTAGGGTAAAAGACTGTTTACTACCCTCATGTTTCGTAGTTTTCAACATTTAGTACATCAATTTTTTTTCGTCCCAAAGTCATACCTAAAGTGTAAATTTTGGGACAGTCTCATACATTCGTGAGTCAAACTGTTAAGTGTTCTGTTAACTGTGACGTGGTGGCCATGTGGACAATGATTGGACGCCACGTGGATTTTTTTTTTGTTTTTGAAAGAAGGGGTTTTCACTTTTATTTAGGGGTTCAAAAAAAATTTCCCGCCAAAAATTTTGAATTTTGAATTTTTTTTTCTTTTTTTTCTTTTTCTTCCTCCCTCTTTCTTCTTCTTCTTCTGGGCAAATTCTTTTTTTTTTTCTTCCTCCTCCTCCTCCTCCTCCCTCCTTCTCTTCCTTCTTCTTCTTCCTTCTCCTGGGCAAATTCGTGTTTTTTTTTTCTTCTTCTTCCTTCTTCTTCTTCTTCTGGGCAGATTCGTGTTTTTTTTTTATTTTGCTTCTTCTTCCTTCTTCCTCCTTTGGGCAAATTCGTTTTTATTTTCTTCTTCCTCTTCCTCCTCATTCTTCTTCTTCCTCCTCCATCTTCTTTTTCTGGGCAGATTCTTTTTTTTTTCCTTCTTCTTCTTCTTCCTCCTTCTTCTTCTTCCTTCTTTTGGGCAGATTCGGTTTTTTTCTTCTTCTTCTTCTTCTTCCTCCTCCTCCTCCTCCTCCTCCTCCTCCTTCTTCTTCTTCCTTCTTTTGGGCAGATTCGGTTTTTTTTTTTCTTCTTCTTCTTCTTCCTCCTCCTCCTCCTCCTCCTCCTCCTCTTCCTTCTTCTTCCTTCTTCTTCTTCTTCTTCCTTCTTCCTCTTCTTCTTCTTCTTCTTCTTCCTTCTTCTTCTTCTTCTTCTTCTTCTTCTTCTTATTCTAGGCAGATTCGTTTTTTTTTTCTTCTTCTTCTTCTTCTGGTATTTTTTTAATTTTCACATGGATGACACGTGGCGCCCAGTCATTGTCCACATGAGCGCCACGTCACAGTTAACGGGAGACTTAGGGCTGGTTTGGTATTGCTGTGCTTTTTAAAAAAGCTGATGTGAGAATAAGCGGTTGTGCTGTGAGAATAAGCGGCTGTGAAATAAATCAGCAGAGTGTTTGGTAAACTTTTTTGTAAAAGTACTTTTGGAAAAGAAAAAAAGCAATCTCATAGTGGGTCTTTTCATTCAAGGAGCACTATAGCTCCGTGTGCTTTGAAAAAAAGCCAGTTTTCCAAAGCTACAAATAGCAGCTTCAACTTTTTCCTTTGATTTCAGCTTATTCTCACAGTAGCTTCCAAAATAAGCCTTTTTTTCATGGGTGCTTTTTTTTATGCACCTCACTTCCAAACCACCCCTTAACAGTTTGACTAACGGATGTATGAGACTGTCCCAAAATTTACATTTTAGATATGACTCTGGGATGAAATAAACTTGATGTACTAAATGTTGAAAACCATGAAACATGAGGGTAATAAACAGTCTTTTGCCCAATTTTTTAATATTGAAAGGGGCCCATATTGACATGTGGCGCTCAGTTACTGTCCACGTTGGTGCCACGTCATTGGTTAACAAAAGTTTTAACAGAAAAATTAACGGATGTATGAAACTGTCCCAAAATTAAGACTTGAGGTATGACTCTGGAATGAAAAAAACTTTATGTACCAAATGTTGAAAGCCATGAAACTTCAAGGTAGTAAACTGAGATTAAACCAAAAGAATACGAAACTTTTAGACACTTTAATTGAAAGAAAAGAGTCCGAAATAAAGATTTTCGAATTAATACGGGTAATGAGAACATCATCCCACTTTATTAGTCTACGAGTTATGTTTCAAACATTCAATTGTATATCTCATAGGCCATCCCACAAAGATCATCTCTACTAAAAATAAAAAGAATACGAAACTTTTAGACCCTTGAATTGAAATAAAAGAGCCCAAAATACAGATTTTTTAGTTAATACGGGTAATGAGAATATCATCCCACTTTATGGGTCTATGAGTTATTTTTGAAAAATCGGACCATATATCTTATAGGTTATCCCTTAAAGATCATCTCTGCCAAAAATGAAAAGAACACGAAACTTTTAGACCCGTGAATTGAAAGAAAAGATCTCGAAATACAAATTTTCAAATTAATATGGGTAATGAGAATATCTGCCCACTTTATAGGTCTACTAGTTATGTTACAAAACTCTGACTGTACATCATAGGTCATCTCTCAAAGATCATCTCTACCAAAAATAAAAAGAATACGAAACTTTTAGACCCTTGAATTGAAAGAAAAGAGTCCAAAATAAAGATTTTCGAATTAGTACGGGTAATAAAAACATCGTCCCACTTCATGGGTCTATGAGTTATGTTTCAAAAGTACAACTGTACATCTTGTAGGCTATTCCTCAAAGGTCATCTCTGCCAAAAATAAATACAATACGAAACTTTGAGACCCTTGAATTGAAAGAAAAGAGTCCGAAATAAAGATTTTCGAATTAATACGGGTAATGAGAACATCGTCCCAGTTTCTTGGTCTACGAGTTATGTTTCAAAAATACGACTATACAACTCATAGGTCATCCCTTAAAGATTTTCTCTGCCAAAAATAAAAATAAAACGAAACTTTAAGACCCTTGATTTGAAAGAAAAGAGCCTGATATATAGATTTTTGAATTAATACGGCCAATGAGAAAATCATCCCTCTTTTTGGGTCTCCGATTTATGTTTCAAAAAACAAACTGTATTCATAGGTCATCCCTTAAAGAACATCCCTGCCAAAAATAAAAAGAATACGACACTTTTAGACCCATGAATAGAAAAAAAAGAACTCGAAATACTGATTTTTGAATTAATATAGGTAATGAGAACATCGTCCCACTTTATGAGTTTATGAGTTATATTTCTAAAATCCGACCATACATCTCATAGGTCATCCCTTAAAGATCTTCTCTTCCAAAAATAAAAAAAATACGAAACTTTTAGACCTTGAATGGAAAGAAAATAGCTCGAAATACAGATTTTCGAATTAATACGGGTAATGAGTACATCATCCCACTTTTTGGGTCTACGAGTTATGTTTCAAAAATCTGACTATACATCTCATAGGTCATTGCTTAAAGATCATCTCTACCAAAAATAAAAAGAATACGAAACCTTTAGACCCTTGAATGGAAAGAAAAGAGCCCGAAATACAGATTTTCGAATTAGTACGATTAATGAGAACATTATACCACATTATGGCTGTATGAGTTAGGTTTCGAAAATCCAACTGTACATATCATAGGTCATCCCTTAAAGTTCTTCTCTGCCTTAAATAAAAAGAATACGAAACTTTTAGTCTCTTGAATAGAAAGAAAAGATCGTGAAATACATATTTTCGAATTAATATGAATAATGAGAACATCATCCCAGTTTATGGGTCTACGAGTCATGTTTCGAAAATCCAACTATACATCTCATAGGTCATCCCTTAAATATCATCTTCGCCAAAAATAAAATGAATGTGAAACATTTTAGGCTCTTGAATTGAAAGAAAAGGGCCCAAAATACATATTTTCGAATTAATACGGGTAATGTGAACATCATCCCACTTTATGGGTCTACGATTTATGATTCGAAAATCTAACTGTACATCTCATAGGTCATCCCTTAAAGATCGTCTTTGCCTAAAATAAAAACAATACGAAACTTTTAGACTATTGAATAAAATGAAAAGATCATGAAATACAAATTTTTAAATTAATACGAATAATGAGAACATCATCCCACTTTATGGGTCTACGAGTTATGTTTCGAAAATCGAACTGTACATCTCATAGGTCATCCCTTAAATATCATCTCTGCCAAAAATAAAACGAATACGAAACTTTTTAAGCTCTTGAATTGAAAGAAAATAACCCGAAATACAGATTTTCGAATTAATACGGGTAATGAGAACATCATCCCACTTTATGGGTGCACGAGTTATGTTTCAAAAATCTAAATATACATCTCATAGGTCATCCCTTAAAGATCTTCTCTGCCAAAAATAAAAAGAATACAAAACTTTTAGGCTCTTGAATTGAAAGAAAAGGGCCCGGAATAGAGATTTTCGAATGAATATAGGTAATGAGAACATCATCCCACTTTATGGGTCTACGGGTTATGTTTCGAAAATCCAACCATGCATCTCGTAGGTGATCCATTAGAGATCATCTCTGCCCAAAATGAAAAGAATACGAAACATTTAGGCTCTTGAATTGTAAGAAAAGATCCTGAAATATAGATTTTCGAATGAATATGGGTAATGAGAACATCATCCCACTTTATGGGTCTACGAGTTATGTGGATGCAAATTTCTTTCTCCTTGCTCTTGGACAAAATTGCACGTACAAAATAAATAACATCTTAGGTCAAGGCTGTGGATGCAAATATCTTCCTCCTTGATCTTGGACAAAATTGCACCTACAAAACGAATAACACCTTAGGTCAAGGCCAAGAGCCTCACGCTCCCATGATGTTTGGGGGGGGGGGGGGGGTTGAAGGAATTATTTTGTGAAAACATGTTGGTTTGAGCAACATCATATAGCATGCAATTTAACAATTAAATGCGGAATCATGCTTATATGTACTCAAAAACAAAACATGACCATGAAATTCAAAGCCTAGTAGATTGGTGAACCAATAATCAACTCAAAAACAAAGTGAGTTGATAAATTTACCTTTGTAGATTCCTCTTTGCATAAGCAAAGGCTAATCACCCAAAGAGATAGGGGCCTTCATTCCTTGCTTCTTAGATCCATGGATTTGGATGGAAGAATAGGTTCTCCAAGTTCCCAAAATTGAGAACCTCTAATTCTCGACACCAAGGTTCGATTGTAGAAGAAATGAGTGACCTTGGAGTAGTAGGATTGCTAGATGTACCCTCCAAGGTGTTGGCCTATTTAGAGAGAAAATAGAGAGACAATTCTCACCAATTTTCCCCCAAAATAAACCCTTAATATTTCCTTAATGAATTTTAGTTATAAAGTCATTTATATAGTCACTTCTTTAAGTGACCTAAACAACCAAAACCCTAATTCATTTCATCATGGCTGGCCATTTAGGGATGTTTGGGCTTTTGGGCTTTAATGAATCTTTATTCATTAAATTGTCATACAACTTAAGTTAATGGGCTTGACGTTCGAAGCCCATTGGGCCTTAAGGTCCAAAACTATCCCGAAGTCTTTAACGAATTTTTTTCGTTTGATTAATTAACATATTAATTAATCCTTGCCATAAATAAATGATTAAACCATTTAATCATTCTTACTCATCTCCGTTTAATCTCCAATCTCCACCTTACACGGTGTGCGATCCTTTAGGTTCCTTTTAGCGAGGTAGTGGGCGATTAAAACCATTTTACATCGATTGTGAATTGAAACTATTTTCAATTCTCCCTTTAGTGATTACACACGTTTAGGGCTTCCACAAACCATGGTTGACGCCTAGCAGCATGTCATGGTTACCCAAGCTAATCAGAAGAGGTTAGAGAACCTATTCAGTTCGGGATTACAAATGCAATACGGTCTTTCTCTAATCTAATACTCTTGACCACATTGTTTGGTTTGATAGTTTATTTTCTCATGTCTACTATCCAATGTGTGTCTTGTGCTTATATGATTACCATGAATGTGATTCGGAACGCATTCCCTAATCTCATTCATACTCTGATCAAAGATTTAAATCATATCATAGAGTATTCTCCCTCAAACGGTTTGAAGGTTAGAGATCCCTTGTTGTGCATTCACTTGTCTCCATAGCTAAGTCACTTGACCCCAACGATGCCGTGGACACCCTCCTGATGGAGTGACTTTGACATAATCAAAGATCAAGGTCTTAACCACAAGACAACTATGATGCCTCAGGTCAAAGGACTACTTTGCATTATCCCAACCATGAGTTCTCATGTGACATGGAATATGAGAACCCTTCGTTGATCGCGTTCAGTGAACTCATTCTCTATTGAGCACCTACCGTACTTGTCTTGATGTCATACACACCAATGACTCGAGACTAATCACTCTCCCTGAGAGAAGACATAGTACGTACTGATCTTGACGGACTGTCAACGCCCAATTGGCAATCCTATGATCAGGAACGTTTAGGATGTGTCTACGAAAGAATGGTCTCATGAATCTAACTTCATTAGATTACATTCTCCCAATCACATATTCCTTGGACTTTATCGTTTAAGCATATAACATTTATATGAGACGGCTCAAACAATAATTTATGCCCTTTATATGTAAAACTAGATTAGTTTAACATGTGAAATGTCCGTAAAGTATCATCACATGGTTGGCTTTAGGGCACATTTCCAACAATCTCCCACTTGCACTAGAGCCAATCAGCTTGGTCATCTTGATGATACCTCTTCTGTAGTCATTTCATAAATGGCTGAATAGTAGGCCTAGACAGTGGACATCTATATGTGTTATCCATAGAAGCAACCTTGAGAATAACGACGTCACCATTATACATGATTCTCAATCATGTGGTTCAGTCTCTCATTTGTGTTCGGATCTTGATGAGACCTTGATTCCCAGGCTTGAGCTATCGCCCCATTAGTGTCATACACTTTCTGGTTGGAACCGAATAGAGAGTTCATAAATGAACTTTCCCATCCAAACAACATTGTTGTAAACTTCTATATGGCAATATATCTTGCATTCATAATGGAACACACTAAAGTCATTACTTTAATGTTTCCATCCAAATATCTCTTTAGTCATAATAAATAGATATCTGTTTATCTCTTCATTCATAATGAAGAAACATACAATGAAGGATTAGATTCATAATCTAATACATTTACGCTTCCATTACGTCACTTTGATTCTTCCTCGATCTTTGAGGAATTTATCCTTTAGTATTTCTTAAATACTTAAGGACTCACTTGACAGATGCCATGGTTCTGATCCTGGGCTTGCACTGATATCATCTTGTACCGTTCTAGGTACAACTCATATCAATGTTTTTCATACAATATGAAATACATAAATCACCTTTCTGCATATACATAAAGGATTCAATTTACGCATTATTTCTTTGGGAGTCAAAGGGTACATTCCCTATGAGAAGGGCAACTTGCTAGTCTCACTAGAATCGTCCTTCTTATTGAAGTTTATCATCATATGAGAAACTTCCTAGCATCCATTGTCTATTATTAGGGATTGATATAATCCAATTATATCATGAAATATATCATTATAGATTTCCATCCCATGTACATAGACTATATCTCCCATATACATTCTATCTTCATATAATGTATTAAAGTCTTAACTTTAACGAAGAAGTATTCTTTTCATTTCCAAAAATTAATATATCATATATATTTAAATTTTTAGGAACATGATTAACTCCCACTAATCTTTTGTAAAACAAGTAAACAAAAGATTCATTTACATCTTTATGAGAAATCAAACGATTTGATCCTTTTCTCATAAAATGCAAATAGCTCCCACTAACTTGCTAAGATCCATGATGGATGGATCTCTACAACTTATATGTCTTGTGATTTATGGTTTTAGACATATATTATCAAGACTATCTTAATAATGGTTTCGGAAACCCATATTATGTCCAAACATTGAATCACCATTTAGTTGTAGCTAGCAATTTTCGAATTAATTGAAACCAAGACTATCTCAAAGATAGTTTCTTCAAAGTCAACCAATCTCTTTGATTGTAGTCACCTTAAGCTACCAATTAGCTATGAAGGTTTCATTATTTCGAGTCAAATGGTACTTTACCATTTCCTTGAGTATATATCGTATATGCACTCAATGTAGTCATAAGGATTTTCATTCTTATTTCTTTCGAATTAAGAGGTGCAACTCTATGACATAGTTATAAAGTTCAAAACCATTCAACTGAGACGGTTTATAAATCCTTATCGACTACCTTGGAGCTTGTGGTATAGGAACTAGGTTGTTATATTTGTTGATTACTTTCTTGTCTCTCAAAGAACCCATTCTTTGAGTTCTATCTCTCGTTCATTTGCTTTTAGGCAAATCACATTGTAGAATTACAATGAACTACCCAACAAAACAACATTTGTTAGTTGGTTTATAGAAGCGATATCCAAAAGTTATTTTAAGGATATCCTACAAGATTGTTATTAAACAAATATTGCTTATTAGCACACAACCCCAAATCTTAACATGCTTAAGATTTGTCTTTCTTTCCAACTACATCTTATGGAGTCATGAAAATATTGGAAGATCTTCTCATTGACAATCATATTGTTTTAGAAGTATATATCCTATATATGGGTAATAGATAACATCTAACGAACTAAATCTTATTCAAGTTCGTTCTTCTCCTAATGGAGAAATACATTATCTTATGATGCTATTTTCCTTGATATCTTTCAAGGAAACTCATCTAAAGTGTTACCTTTCCTTGGATCAAATCTAAGGAGGTAAATACTTTAGACGTCTTACTCATCAACTTACATTTCTTGAATTCTTTGAAACATTTTGCAAAGTATTCGGACTTGTGTTTATTCAAAATAAACTATAGTCCAACCGAGAGTGATCTTCGGTGAATGTTATCCAACATGAGTAGTATTATGTTTATGGACATGTGCCACTAACATTTAAGTGAATTAACCTCAACAACTTTGTGATTCTTTCTTCTTTCCAAAAGAATAAAGATTCGAACATTTCGCCTCTATACAATTTTAACAAGAAGGTATTGGATCCGGATCTAACGATCCAAAGCGTCCATCTATGACCAACTCGTAATTTATGTTTTAGAGGTATCACAACTTTAGTTGCGATTAGTCACTACCTTGCAACCTTTTGGGTTTTAAGCATCATTATTTTCTAAACAGTTAACACTACCATATTATCTCTACTATAGAGACAATTAATTAGATTACCATAATCCAATCATTGATTAATAAAGAACATTGTTTTGTCAAACAAAACATTTATCCATTTCACATAGTGACGGAATTTAGTTCCTTAAAATTGGAATATAAAGACAATCTATGTTTTTCCAATTTCTTTTGTAGTTCATATGAGGAAGTAAGTACCATCTGCTTTCGCAGAGATCTACATTTGATTCACGCTTCGAATGTGAAGTACTTTCTCTTCTCTCATTAATCTTCTACTTCTTATTAGCCACACTTTTACAACGATTGTAAAACATAGTTACTAATACATAATCAAGCATTCAAGTAGAAGAACCAACTGTTTTGAACTTTTCAAGAACATTTTATAACACCTTCGAAAGGTGTGTTCTTGACACTTGCAAGACATTTCTTGCAAATACCCCTTCCAATGTCCATCCTTTCATAAAGAAAGTTTGTTCCCTTGGAGTTAATTTTATCTTCTTCATTTGACTTCTCCTTGGACTACAATAGTCATAGTCCCTAAACTCCCACTATCTCTCTTGAAACCTTTTTCAATTGTGTTATACACATCAAACATTTTGGAGAGCATGTGGTTATTTTTCACTACACAGTTTACAATAAACTTAGTGAATGATTAGTATAGGGAAACAAAGGTGAAGTCCTTGCCTAGTTTCCGTCTCGTTAAGTGGTTTATCACTTCAACATTCAATGATTCAAAATCATCATAAGTCCATGTTAATGGACTATTTTTGTCAACCAACCATTATGTTCTAAACATAATTACAAACCTTCAAGAGTTGTACAAGGCAACTCTCATTTCTTCATACAACAATTTGTAAGTGAAGAATCATGGCACATAAAGTGTTCATGCCTTTGTGCTTTCTTCTCAAGTTCTTTGTTCATTTAACAAAGAAACAAGCACTAGTGTTTGCATTGACTAAGAGTTGTTCAAAGCAACTCCTATTTCTTCATACAACAAATTGTAATTGAAGAATTATGACATTTAAAAGTGTTGTCCTCTTTATGATAGACCTTTTCTAACATATTCTTCTAATGATACATTATCAATAGTAAGATTGTGAGGAAGAGACTACTTAGATACATATGCAATCCTTTTAAGACATTCTTTGGGATTGTGGTACCTAAGTACGGAAACTAAAACATTCGGTTTTTATTTGTCAAGTGTTGGATAGCGTTTGCAAATATATTGGTAATCAAATACATAACGAATATAAATTGATTGATTTTAAGCCATTTGATTCGGGTCTTTAAATCAAATAGCATCACCCACTATTTTTTGGCAAATTCCATATCCCTCATTGGAATTCGAGAGTTTTAGATGAAACTCTTAGTAGGTTATGGGAGGCTCACTATTACCAAGCCCACCTCAGAAGAACTCCATATTGGCTAGCAACAATAATAATGAGAGAGTACGCTTACTCATTTGCAACTAATGCAAGTACCCATCTCGTTTGGCCTCTAGAGAATGATGCCTCAGAAGAACTCCATATTGGCACCATTGCACTTAGTTAAGTCATTCCCACCATGCTAGTTCAAGTAGGGGTTCAAGAATGACCTCAGAAGAACTCCATATTGGCCACACTTGTTGCCTACCTTTCACTTCATCATATGTGTATAGGCTTCTCCTGAATGTAAGCACATACTTTGCAACCCCAGAACTGGACGAATACATTGTACGAGTCACACACGATTGAAGCCTACCACGGTGGAAGGCCACGAAAGAGTGTTCAAAGCACTCTCACGCTTATCAACTTAATAATGATTTGGTTGAGGGTTTTTGGTCTCATCACATATAAACATACATTTTAATCTCTATTAAAACAATTTTGGTCCTATTACAACTATTGGTCCATCTCGTTTGTTTTAGTTGTACATAATACTCCCACTATGCTTTTAAAACGATTTTTAAAGCAAGAGTATATGATACTACTAACATAAACTTTGCATTCATTTGATGGACAATATATAGTTGCCTTAGGGCCTAAGGATGATTATGAACCTTTGTTTAGATTCAACACGAGCCTTGTGTTGAATCTCGGTCTAGAAATGGTGATTGATTTTAGTTACGCGTTTAATCACATTAAGGCGTGTTGTCTTATGGGCGTTGGACCCAACTACTTCATTTTCATGCATATCATATAAAGCAAGAAAGAAGTACTTCAAAGTAAAGGTGAGCTTATGCTCATTACAACATTTGCATATAACAAATTACTTTAAAGTAAAGAAGAGCTTAAGCCCTTTTACAACATTTGATCAAATCAAATTACAACCAAAATCAAATCTACACATTCCCATGGTTCAAACAAATTTGAAACGCCTTTCACATAGCTCAATTATATTAGGCTTAGGTTCATAATCACCCTTTAATTAATTAACACTTTAACTAATTAAATGAATGCAACATTTTCATTTGGTTTTTGTATCCATAAGATTGATTTAAATGGAGCTAAACAAAATGAAAATCCAATTCTCATTTAAAGAGACAAAACAATTTTGTTCTCATCCTATTTGGGCCATCATGCAATTAACCTCAACTTTTGGGCCATATTGCAAATACAAAAACTTTTGGGGTCACTTTGTATAATACACAAAAGTCACTACTTCATGTAAATACAACTAGAACCCAAACTTTTAATAATGCAAAAACTTCATTAAAGGAACAAAACAATTTGTCCTTTAGCGTTTTTGGACCTAAACGTAAAAACGTAAACTTTTGGGCCAAAGTGCAAATACACAAAAGTATCAAAACTTTATGTAATTGCATAAAAGCCCCAAAAGTACTCCCTTTGAGGGAGTGGCCTGTTTTAGGGGAAGATAACATTGGTGTGTGTGTTGATTTGTGAGTTTTGTCAAAAGCATGCAAGTGTATGTGAAAGGATATGTTTATGAAATAATTCAATCACAATTATTTCAATCATCATTTATACAAATATCTAATACTTTAAATACATGATAAAACATTTAAAAACATATCACATATACTTTATGAAATAAATCAAAACTTTGAATCAAAACACCAAACCTTTTTGTTCTTGGCAAGAACATCAAGAACAATGAAGAACATCCATGAAAAACCCAAATTTTTCATGAACTTTTTCCACCCAAAAACATTCCAAAACCATTCTTACTTAAGGGAAATAACATCTAACCAAACTAGGGTACTTAGGGGTTCCAAAGAACACATTAAAACACTTTTAACAAGTCAAACAAGAACCCAAAAATTCACCCTTTGATTTTGGCCGAATTTTCCCAAAAGCATGGCACCAAATTTTAGCTCCAATATTCATGCTCATATGAACAACATCTACAACATTTGAGATAGCAAATTTTCCAACAAAATTTACTTTCAAAGAAGCAAGAATAAAGCTTGTAACAATTACAACTTTTAGATCACAAACTTATGAACTACAAAACCCAAAAGGATTCACCAACTACTAGACCTAGGCTCTGATACCACTTGAAGGAATTATTTTGTGAAAACATGTTGGTTTGAGCAACATCATATAGCATGCAATTTAACAATTAAATGCGGAATCATGCTTGTATGTACTCAAAAACAAAACATGACCATGAAATTCAAAGCCTAGTAGATTGGTGAACCAATAATCAACTCAAAAACAAAGTGAGTTGATAAATTTACCTTTGTAGATTCCTCTTTGCATAAGCAAAGGCTAATCACCCAAAGAGATAGGGGCCTTCATTCCTTGCTTCTTAGATCCATGGATTTGGATGGAAGAATAGGTTCTCCAAGTTCCCAAAATTGAGAACCTCTAATTCTCGACACCAAGGTTCGATTGTAGAAGAAATGAGTGACCTTGGAGTAGTAGGATTGCTAGATGTACCCTCCAAGGTGTTGGCCTATTTAGAGAGAAAATAGAGAGACAATTCTCACCAATTTTCCCCCAAAATAAACCCTTAATATTTCCTTAATGAATTTTAGTTATAAAGTCATTTATATAGTCACTTCTTTAAGTGACCTAAACAACCAAAACCCTAATTCATTTCATCATGGCTGGCCATTTAGGGATGTTTGGGCTTTTGGGCTTTAATGAATCTTTATTCATTAAATTGTCATACAACTTAAGTTAATGGGCTTGACGTTCGAAGCCCATTGGGCCTTAAGGTCCAAAACTATCCCGAAGTCTTTAACGAATTTTTTTCGTTTGATTAATTAACATATTAATTAATCCTTGCCATAAATAAATGATTAAACCATTTAATCATTCTTACTCATCTCCGTTTAATCTCCAATCTCCACCTTACACGGTGTGCGATCCTTTAGGTTCCTTTTAGCGAGGTAGTGGGCGATTAAAACCATTTTACATCGATTGTGAATTGAAACTATTTTCAATTCTCCCTTTAGTGATTACACACGTTTAGGGCTTCCACAAACCATGGTTGACGCCTAGCAGCATGTCATGGTTACCCAAGCTAATCAGAAGAGGTTAGAGAACCTATTCAGTTCGGGATTACAAATGCAATACGGTCTTTCTCTAATCTAATACTCTTGACCACATTGTTTGGTTTGATAGTTTATTTTCTCATGTCTACTATCCAATGTGTGTCTTGTGCTTATATGATTACCATGAATGTGATTCGGAACGCATTCCCTAATCTCATTCATACTCTGATCAAAGATTTAAATCATATCATAGAGTATTCTCCCTCAAACGGTTTGAAGGTTAGAGATCCCTTGTTGCGCATTCACTTGTCTCCATAGCTAAGTCACTTGACCCCAACGATGCCGTGGACACCCTCCTGATGGAGTGACTTTGACATAATCAAAGATCAAGGTCTTAACCACAAGACAACTATGATGCCTCAGGTCAAAGGACTACTTTGCATTATCCCAACCATGAGTTCTCATGTGACATGGAATATGAGAACCCTTCGTTGATCGCGTTCAGTGAACTCATTCTCTATTGAGCACCTACCGTACTTGTCTTGATGTCATACACACCAATGACTCGAGACTAATCACTCTCCCTGAGAGAAGACATAGTACGTACTGATCTTGACGGACTGTCAACGCCCAATTGGCAATCCTATGATCAGGAACGTTTAGGATGTGTCTACGAAAGAATGGTCTCATGAATCTAACTTCATTAGATTACATTCTCCCAATCACATATTCCTTGGACTTTATCGTTTAAGCATATAACATTTATATGAGACGGCTCAAACAATAATTTATGCCCTTTATATGTAAAACTAGATTAGTTTAACATGTGAAATGTCCGTAAAGTATCATCACATGGTTGGCTTTAGGGCACATTTCCAACAGGGGTTTGGTCGAAGAACCTCCGATGCCAAAGTTAGAATTTTGAGGGAAAAATGTTTGGAGAATTTAGAGAGTTTAGCAAGAGAATTCGAATTTGGTTTTCTAGAGAAAATGGGGTGGTATATATAAGGCATGACCGGTCCCCTTGGGAGGGAAGGTTGTCGGCCCCTTGTGTATTTTTTGTAATTGGTAGTTTAATTAGCCATTTAATAGATTAATTATCTAATAAATCTATTAATTAGCTATTAACATAATTTAAAAGGAATGTTTTAGAGGTTACCTTGTGGAGAAGATATGTTAAGGATGGATGAAATAAGTTTAAAAATAAATACCTATTTGGGCACATTTGACTTGATTAAGGGATGATTGTCCATTGCTCACGAGTAGGAATCCCAATGTGCCTCAAGGGTAATTTTGTTCTTTTTACCCAAAAATCCACATGTCGCCTTGTGAAAAAAGCTCCACAAAGGACAAAAGCCTCATGCGCCCACGATGAATTGGGGAGGGGGCTTTGGCTGAAGAACCTCCGATGCCAAAGTTAGATTTTTGTGGGAAAATTGTATGGAAAATTTAGAGAATTTAGCAAGAGAATTGGAATTAGGTTTTGGAGAGAATGGGGGTGTTTATATAGGGGTGTGGCCGTCCACCTTGGGAGGAGATGGACCAGCCACTTGGATGGTTTTGTGGGTGTAGTTCATGATTTGTGTTTAATTAGGAAATTAGTTGAATAATTAATCAATTAATTAGCTAATTAATATAATAAAAAAGGAATGATTTAGGGGTTACCTTGTGGAGAAGATTTGATGAGGATGGATGAAATAGGTTATAAATAAATACTTAGTTTGGGCACTTTTAACTTGATTGAGGGATGATTGTCCACTACTCGCTGGTAGGAATTTCGGTGTTCCTTGAGGGTAATTTTGTCCTTTTACCGTAGAATCCATGTGTCGCCTTCATATTCTTCTTGATTATTTTTGGCTCCACAAATGCCCCCACACTTGTTGGGCTGCTCGCAGGAAAGGGTAGCAGATGTAGAGATCTTCTTGCTTTAGGAAACGTAGGATTGTTTCTAATTTTGATGTTGAGTCCCTCTTTAATTGGAAATTAGATCCTTCTAGGAAAGGGAAATAAATCACTTCTAAAGTCTATTTAAGTCTACCTTAAGTAGATGATTGAATCAACTTTAGAGAGCAATTTATTCTACCCTACAAGAGAGAGAAAGCTAGAGGATATTTGTTCCCTTTCCCCTAGCAATCTTCTACACTTGCCCGTGCAAAGGACCATCTTTCATTGCTTTCTTCGTCTTCTCCATGCCGCACCGAAGTAAGAAAAAATTATTTTTCCTTGTCTTCTTCTTCGATAGTGTTATCACGGGGCAGCCGTCAGGGTGGTGCGGCACGTAGGCTGGCAAGGGCCAGGAGTTGGCTTGGCATGGGCCGAGGAGGTCTTGTGGCACAGACCACTGCTTGGACTACTTGGTTTGGCTAAAGCCAAGGGCATCTATGCAACTGGGGCCACGGATTATGGCATTGGGGTGTAGTGTTACGCGAGTCGCATTGCTTATGTCCTTTAGGTTCTTGGGGCCCAGTTCCCCACGGATTAGGCCTACAAACCTAAAATCCTTTAGTTAGCTAAGCCTTGAAAAAGACCATTCTGGCTACTTCTTGGAATCTTGGCGCAAGCCATCGTGCATCTAGTTATACCAGGGCAGCTCGGCTCATCCACATTTGGATATTCGGAGTGTAAGTTTATCCTTCCACATTGGAGAACAGACCCATGTAGGTGTCAGGGAATTGGTTTGCCCTCTCGCACTGAAGAGCAATTAGTTTATCCTCTTGCATTGGATAGCAGACGCATATGGTTGTCGGGGAATTGGTTTACCCCTTTGCACTGGAGAGCATGGTTGGTCCATCGGGGGGTGCAATTCCTGCAATGAGTCCCTAAGAAGGGCACGGTCTTCTTTTGAAGTGCAAGAGTGATACGTTGTTGTAAGCATGTAGCCGAGCCAAGTTGTATATTACTTCTGAATTCCTCATTGAAAAACTAGTGAAATGAACGAGAACTTAGCTGTAAGGTATAAACTACATAACAATTGGATAGTCTCGACTTGTGAGGTAGTGCCTATCAAGCTGCTTGAGTCTTCAGGCTTTGATGTGGCGGGATGTCACATATGATACTTCCTCATATTGTAGGTGTTCCGCTGTTTTTCGATCTCTTTGTCGTTCATGGTGACGAGGGTGTAATTACCCTTGCCACTTACTTTGCTGATCTTGTACGTACCTTCCCAGATGGGATCCATCTTTTTGGAGCCTTCTCTGCAGGCAGTGATGAAGGCTTTTCTTAGGACTAGATCTTTGGGTTGGAACTACTAGATCTTGCTCTTTTGTTGTAGCTAAAGAGGAGTTGCTGCTGGTAGGCTGCCATGCGGGTGTTGGTCTGCTCGCGTTTCTCCTCTGCCAGATCTAAGGTTGTGGCCATCTCTTTACTATTTTGATCGATGTTTGGCAGTAGAGTGCTGATACTTGGCATGATGACATTGGGAGGAATGATTCTGAACCAAATGCCAAAGAGAAAGGAGTCTCATCGATGGCTCATCGTTTGGTGGTGCGATATGCCCATAGACATTCGGCGAGTTCATCTGGCCATTTTCCCTTTTTGTCTGAGAAGGATTTCTTGAGGTTATTGAGGATTGTCTTGTTGGATGCTTCGGCCTGCCCATTGCCTTAAGGATATCTCGGCATGGACATGTGTTGCTTGATGCCATACTTTTGGAAGAACTTCGCCAAATCTTTGCCCATAAATTGCGGTCCGTTGTTAGTGACGATGGACTCAAGGATGCCAAATTGAGTGGGCAAGAAACTTAGTGCATTTCTTGTGGGCGTTGTTTGCCCACATAACTTAAGTGAGGGTGTAAGTCTAAAATGCCTTAAGTTTCTTGCATACTTTTTCTAAGTATTGCACCTTCCTTGGATGTTTTGCCTTGTGCTCCCCAATAATCTGGCCGGTGATTAGCTGGGAATCAGAATGGATTGCAAGCTTTTTCACCGCCAAGTCTTTTTCCATTCAAGGACCTGCTAGTAAGGCTTTGTAGTTTGCTTCGTTGTTGGATACCTTGAAGCCTAGAGTAATCGTATGCTTGAGCATCGAACCGTCTGGGGTGACAAGGACCATGCTTGCTTCCGATCCTTTGTAGTTGGATGCATCGTTGACATGCAAATGCCAAAAGTCTCCATTAGGCGAAGCAGGCGTGGCTAGGGTGTGCTTGGTTGCTTCTGGAGCACCATTGGGTCGCTCTGTTACATCCCCTAGGCTAGACATGAAGGTGCGGTAGGGAGTCGTGGAGCTGGGGCCATGTTACATGTAGTAGAAGATGCTCAACTGCCGGTATTGAGCCACTCTAGAGCTGAATTATGGAGCAAGGGTCAGCTAGGGCCATGTGACGCGCAGCAGGTGGTGGTACTCAACTGCCGGTACATGTTGCTCTTATGTAGAATCTTCTAGGGCGACGAGGACAAAACTTGCTTCTGAGTGTCCTTCTAGTGTTCGTCTGCCCTTGACATGCCTTTTGGGCTTAGTTGTTGCTTTCGTAAAAAAACTTTGTACCACCAGTGTCTGTGCCTTTATTGTCGTGCATTTGGATTGGGAGAAATAGTGCATCATGAGGATGACTGCGTGCATATGAAGGTATAACTTCAGCTTCTGGGTTGCAACAACTATCACCAAAGTTAGCTTTTGAATTTCTGGTAGTTGGTTTCAATATCGAGGAAAGCTTTTGAACTATGGAATACAGGTAGTCGGGCCCCCAGCTCTTCTCGTATGATGGTTGAGCTTATTGCTACTTCAGATACCGTCAAACAAGCGAATAGGTCCTCTGCTAGAGTGACAAAGTCAGCAAGAGTTAGGTCTTCTTTCATGATTGACTCCCCAAACAATGGGTGGTCTGCTGGGAGTCCCTTTTGGAAGGCTACACTTGCTATCGAGTCATTGCATTCGACTATCTTTACCTTCTCTGCTTTGAACCTCTTTTGGGTTCTTCTTGATGTTGACCACGTGGTAGGACTTTTTCTTGATCGAGCGATAGGATGAATATCCTTTGGGGAAAACCAAAAAAAATTCGTCGAAACTCCATATGGATTGTGGCGGCAGGGTGTAGATCCAATCTTGCCCCTCACCTTGTAGAGTGGTGGCAAATATCTTGCACATAAGATCGGCATTGTTTCGATAGAGGATCATTGCGCTTCGGTAGTGCTTCCAATGTCTCTTTGGGTCTCCATCTCCTTTAAAGATGTGAAATGTGGCATGCTAAACTCACGTGGAGGCTCTGCCTGCTCGATCTCATCTGTGAAGGGTGACTTACTTATGTTGCTCATGTCCCGTCGTAGTGCCTTGTCGGTGACCTCGTTGCGTTGGAATCATGCAATCGCTTGGTCAAGAGACTCTCTACTTCTTCCTGAATTTTCTTTTGTTGGGGTAATGGAGCTCTCGGCTGCCTCCAGTCGTGACCTGCTGGTCTAGGTTATTCTTATATGTACTTGGCTCGTATATGCCATAGTTGCGGTGCATGTGGTTCATTCCTAGCAGGTGAGCGAATTCTTCGCAGTCTGCTGATTAAACTTTAGTCGGATTGAGTGAGTCCTTTTCTCCGTTTATCGTGCTACCTATTTCAATGTGAGGTGGAGGATGCTCATTGCGGGCCTAGCCATGAATGAACACTTCGCCTGGAAGGTTGTCCATGTTGTTCATTGGAGTGTGGTCCTAATCATGAGTGTATACTCATCCGTGGGCCTAGTCGATAGTGTATGCTCCTCCGCACACTTAGATGGGAGTATACGCTATCTCGGGGGCTTAGTCGGGAGTGTACACTGCCCAAACGCTCAGTTCATGGTGGGTTGAGTGGATGCTTGCTGGGACGTTGTTGGAGAGGTTCTTCATCTGCTCTTGTCCTACTTCGGGACACCTCGTCTGGGGCGCATTAGATCTCAGTGCGCTCGTCAACTCTATGATTTTTCGAGACAAATGTTGTTCTCCATTTGGGTTGGAAGAGGTTGGAAGGAATTCGTCTCCATGAGCAGTGGAAGTGTGGTAGACTCCGGGTGTGAGATTTGAGTTAGGAAATGTCAAATTCACGAAGAAATGCGGTGAAAATGCCCCTAGTTCGATCGTAGGCCCAGAAATTTGAAGCTGGGATGGTTAAACTAATCTTGGACTAATTTAGGCTGCTTGGAAAGCCATGGGAGTAGGTTGGGTCGCAAGAGCAGGCTGGGCCACAGGAGTGCGCTGCTAGGCGTGTGGCACACGCGGATGTGAGGCTTGGGCTCAGCTTCGCAACGTGTTGAGTTTGGACAGCATAGTTCAGCTTAGCTAGGGCTTAGGCCCTTGAAGGTTTAAGTGGCACGGCTTGGGCCATGGCCTTGGAGCCATGGGTTTTGCCAATGGTGGCTACCGTGGTGGTTACCACAGTGGTGCCTCGTGGGGGTGCCGCTCCGCTTACCACTATGTTGAGCCTTGTAGTGGTCCGAATCCTTGAACGTTGGAATTTCCGTTTGTCAAGGTTTGCAAATCATTTGCCATTGTACTTTTGTTTTATGTTTTATCAAAGAATTTTTAGAAATAAAAATTCCAAAGATAAGAATGTACGAAAAATCTACAAATAAGCAAAGAAACAAAAAGCCTTAGATACGAGAGTCTTCTACGAGCGTGTGACTCAACTCTCAATGAAAGCACCAATTTGTGGATGCAAATTTCTTTCTCCTTGCTCTTGGACAAAATTACACCTACAAAATAAATAACATCTTAGGTCAAGGTCAATAGTCTAACGCACCCACGATGAAGTGGGGGGGGTGCTTTAGCTAAAGAACCTCCAATGCCAAAAGTTAAAATTTTGAGGAAAAAGTGTTTGGAGAATTTAGAGAATTTAACAAGAGAATGGAATTCAGTTTTGGATACAATGAGGGTGTTTATATAAGGGTGTAGCCAGCCACCTTGGGAGGAGATGGACCAGCTACTTGGATGGTTTTAGGGGTGAAGTTAATGATGTGTGTTTAATTAGCAAATTAATTAAATAATTAATCAATTAATTAGCTAATTAATATAATAAAACAAGAATGATTTAGGGGTTACCTTGTGGAGAAGATTTGATGAGGATGGATGAAATAGGTTATAAATAAATACCTATTTTTGGCACTTTTGACTTGATTGTGGGATGATTGTCTGCTGCTCACGCGTAGGAATTTTGATGTTCCTCGAGGGTAATTTTGTGCTTTTCACCCTAGAATCCACATGTCGCCTTCATATTCTTCTTGATTATTTTTGGCTCTGTTGATGCACAAAACCGAAGGTCTTGGAACAACGTAAATCCAACCGTGAATCTGCATGTAATGTAAATAACACAGGATGTATCGTGGTTCACCCCAAGGTTTGGGCTACGTCCACATTGATTGTATTTCTCTGAGAGTATTTGTGAGGGAGAGAGTGTGAGAGCTTTGCCCTAGATAAGAGAGGCTTAGGAAATGGCCTCCCTTAATTATGAGGGTGTGGGATCCTTTTATAGAATAAGGACTCCTCACTTATTACATATTTGCCCATTCCTTTATCACATAATTACATTTAAGTCTCTCGAGTATTTGTACGAGATCTAAATACGAGGCCCTAAATATGGTATAAACAGTAGTCCCCCAAGTCTTCAGTCAAGAGAGTCTTTTGGCTGGAGACTTGAAATTCAGTCCATGTGTGGGCCGAAGTAACTAGATGTTGTTTTGAACTGATGTTCGATATGAGGCGGTGCTCAATTTGAAATGATGCTCAACTAGAAGTAACACATGCTGCGAGGCTGCTCGGCTCGTGGCTTATGTTGCCTTGGTTGGCTCGGCTTGTGGCGTTGAAGGTGAGGGAGTCCCTTTTATAGAATAAGGGATTGCTCTTCAATACATAAATATGTGCTAGATTTGATGCTCGCGGTGAGGCGGTTGCTCAGTAGGCGGCGATGTTCTCTAATGATGGTGAGGGAGTCCCTTTTATAGAATAAGGGCTCGCTCCTCAATACATAAATACGGGCTAAAGTTAATGCTCTCTAATGGTGGTGAGGGAGTCCCTTTTATAGAATAAGGGCTCATTCCTCAATACATGAATGATGGGCTAGAGTCCCCCAAGTATTTTTCATGAGGCCCAGTTGAGGCCCAATATATGGTACATAATGTAGTCCCCCAAGTCTTCAGTCAATAGAGTCTGTTGGCTGGAGACTTCAAATTGAATCCATGTATGGGCCGAAGTGGCGGTTGTTCGGATGCTGTATTTGTATACCCTTCACTGAAGCTTTGTAAGTGAAGCTTTGAAGCTGTAGCTCTGTAAATGAAGCTTTTGAAGCTAAAGATTTTGTAAATGAAGCTTTTGAAGCTGATTGACATGAGTGATGCTCATGAATGTTTGATTGACATGAGTGATGCTCATGGACGTTGACATGAGTGATGCTCATGAATGTTTATGTATGATTGATATGAGTGATGCTCATGAATGTTTATGTATGATTGACATGAGTAATGCTTATGTATAATATGAAGTACTGGGCGTACTTTTGGTCACTTGGTTGGTGGCATAAAGGAGAGTACGGGTTGTACATTTCATTACCTGGTTGGTGTCATCAATGGCTAGTTGCCAAATGATATTAGAGTACGGGTTGTACATTTCATCACCTAGTTGGTGGTAATAGCGGCAGGTTGCCGAATAATTTTTGGAGTACTGGGCGTACTTTTGGTCACTTGGTTGGTGATAATAGCAGCGGGTTGCCGAATAATTTTGGAAGTACCAGGCGTATTTTTGATCGCCTGGTTGGAGCTATTTTGGGCTTATGGGCCTTCGCCCTCTACACAACATTCCAGCCCATTTATTTTGGGTTTTTCCGTTTTTTTTTAAATTACCCTATGATGGGGTTTATACATATTACTCTCTGATTGGGTTTATACAGATGTCTCCGAAAGATAATAAAAATAAATTACATCATTTTGGTGGGGTGTTTATTCCTTGCTTTTGCTTTCTCTTTTGCTTTCTGCTTTTGCTTTCTCTTTTCTCTTTTGGTAAATGGCAGACAACGCTTTCCGTATTGGTTGAGGAAGTGCGCATGCAATTATCAGCTATCATAGCTAGGTTTCTTGGGTCATCCTTGGGAATATTTCTTTCAACCTTGCTGACAAGATCTGCCTCACCATTTAGCAACTTTCGTATATATGCCTCCTTTTTTTCTTTTTCTGCTGTTTGAACAAGCTGGTGTACTCCAGCTGTAAAAAATGTAAATAATGTAAATAACGTAAATAAAGTGCGCAGGCAATTGTTGCGGAAACAAGCTGAAATTCCGATGTCATAACCAAATATGAGGCGCTTTGCGCAGCTTCTTGATCAAAGCCATTGGCTTTCTCTTCAAACCTCTCTAGAACCTTCTGCGAGCCCTATAGCAGGAAAGAGCTTAACAAGCTCATCAATCGACATGTCGACAAGCGCATCCAAATTGACGCCTCTAAAGCTGAACTTCTTGAACGTCCTCTTCTTTGGTATTCTTGCCCCCGCAACATCAGCCTCCACATCCGCCATGTTTGCCGAAGACGAAGAGAAACCCTAATTCGTAGAGAGGTCGGCGATTGGTGGAGTTGCAGAGGAAGTGGGTTTTCTCTATTCCGGCGACGGCGGTGATTGTTGCTGCTAGTGGAGTTGCCTGAGGCTAGCTTTGACGTCGCTGAAATAGGAAGAGAGAGATAGATGATATCGGGATTTGACTGAGGACGATCGCTGCAAAAAGCTGATCTCGGCCATAACCGCACTGTTTTGTGGGGTTTTATGTCTGAGGAGCCTGGACTCGCTGGAAAGTTGAGATGACAACAGGTTTTTTGCGTTTGAGGAGCCTGCTTTTGCAAGGATGCTACCAGGTTGAAGGCAAGAATGGACGCCGTGGATGGGATGCCATCTGGTCTGCACACCCTTTCTCATCAATGGAGAATTGTTGCCATTGTTGCCACGACCAGTGAGGCCATCACAATGAAAAACCATCTCAGTTTCTTGCTTCCCATTCTTCTATGTTGTGGATGATTTTTTGGGTTTTGATGTTGACTACATGAGTAAAGCCCCTCTGCTCTCCTAACCTGAGGTTATTGACACTCTCATTATCTATCTGTCGATATCAGCTTCAGCAGTAAGCTCCGTTCTCATTCGAAAGGATGGTAATGTCGAACGGCCTGTCTACTACGCTAGTAAGACCTTACAAGATGCGGAGACACGATACTCCAACATTGAGAAATTGGCTCTAGCATTGGTCATGTCTGCTCGAAAACTTCGCCCTTACTTCCAAGCACACTCCATCATCGTGCTTACCAATCATCCTCTTTGACAGATACTCCAAAGTTTTGACACTTCTGGGTGAATGATCAAATGGGCGATAGCATTGGGTGAGTTTGACATCTCCTACCAACCAAAGCCAGCTGATAAAGGCCAAGCAGTGGCAAACTTCATCGCCGACTTCACATATCCTTTTGACATTGTTTCTACTCCTAAAAATGTGGTTTCATTACCGTCGGAAGCTTAGAAAATATAACCAATAGCCCTAGCATGGAGCCTATATGTTGATGGCTCGTCCAACAAATAGGGTTGTGGAGTAGGACTAGTCCTTACGACCCCTGACAAAGTGGCATTGAAGTATGCTCTTCGTTTCAAATTCAAGGTGTTGAACAATGAGGCCGAATATGAAACCCTTATAGCAGGCTTACGTTTGGCCAAACACCTTGCGGTTAAACGAATTGATATCTTCAGTGACTCCCAATTGGTGGTTAACCAGGTCACCAACAACTTTGACGCTAAGGATAGCTCCATAGCAACATATCTGGCACAAACACAATTGTTGCTCAAGCACTTCCACTACCAGATCACCCAAATTCCTAGAGCGGCAAACAGTCATGCAGATGCTTTGGCTCGCCTCGCTTCAGCGGTGGAAGACAAGATTGGGAGAAAAATTCAGGTCGAATTGTTGGCAACACCAAGCACCATGGCTGCAGAAGTGTGCAACTTACAATAGGGGGATAGTTGGATTACCCTGATTTATAGATTCCTTACTCATGGCACCCTTCCAAATGACAAAGTCTAAGCTAAGCAAATTCGAGGCAAGGCTACCCGTTACTTGATCATTAATGACCAACTTTACAAGCGGGATTTTAACCTACCATACCTAAGATGGCTTACACCCGCAGAGGCGGAAACTGTTCTTCAGGAAATACATGAAGAAGTATGCGGAGATCAAGCTGGATCTCGATCCCTAGAACACAAGGCTTTTCACCAAGGATATTACTGGCCAACACTCCATCAAGATGCCATCAGAATATCCCGCTCATGTGATAAGTGTCAACGCTACGTAACTATTCCTCTCTCCCCTCCCGAGCCGCTCACTCCTATGATCAGCCCTTGGCCCTTCGCCTAATGGGGACTTGATTTGATCGGCCCAATGCCTACAGGGAAGGGCAAAGTTTGCTATGCAATCATTACAGTTGACTACTTCACAAAGTGGGCCGAAGTAGAACCCTTGGCAACCATTACTGAGGCAAAAATATAAGACTTTGTTTGGAAAAACATCCTTTCCAGATTCGACATTCCCAATGCGATAGTCACCGACAATAGGCGACAGTTTGACAACAATAAGTTCAGAATGTTCTACTCTAAGTTCAACATCAACTTATGTTTTGCCTCCCCAGCTCATCCCTAGTCTAATGGACAAGTTGAAGCTGTCAACAAAATAATCAAGCAAACTTTAAAAACCAGATTGGACAAGGCTAAAGGTTATTGGCCAGAATTTGTGCCCCAAGTTCTTTGGTCATATCGCACTTCGTATCGGGCATCAATAGGAGAAACCCCATTCTCGCTTGCTTTTGGTACAGAGGCAGTTGTCCTATTTGAGCTTGAGCAAGCAACGTACCGAGTCTAGAACTACGTGCAAAGCGAAAATGAAAAACAACTTACCCTCAACTTAGATCTAGTCGAGGAACACAAAAACCAGGCTCACTTGAGGAATGTTGCCTACAAGCAGCGCATCTCCAACTACTATGACTCAAGGGTCAAACCTCGTTCTTCCAAAGTAGGGGATTGGGTATTGAAGAAAAGATTACTCTACGACAGAGTCCCGAGTGAAGGAACACTTAGTCCAAACTGGGATGGACCGTTTGAAGTTGTTGGCATCAGTCGCCCTGGCTCCTACAAGCTTAGAAGCTCCGATGGCAAGACCCTTGCCCATCCATGGAACGCTGATCACTTGAAGTACTATTACAAGTAAACTCACATTGTACAAGTGTTAAGCTTCAGCCGTTCGGCATCCTATGTAACAAAGACTATTTGGCATGAATTCAATAAAGAGGTGATTTAGACAACATACTTTGTGTCATTCGACACTTGCTACAATATGCCTAGACACCTTGCCTTTATTCTCACCAACAAGGGGATGAAATGTGAAGAAAGAACTCATCTTTATGCCACCAACCAGGTGATGAAATGTACAACCCGTACTCTCCTTCATGCCACCAACCAAGTGATGAAATGTACAACCCATACTCTAATATCATTTGGCAACTCGCCACTCATGCCACCAACCAAGTGAAGAAGGAACTCATCTTCATGCCACCAACCAGGTGATGAAATGTACAACCCGTACTCTCCTTCATGCCACCAACTAGGTGATGAAATGTACAACCCGTACTCTAATATCATTTGGCAACTTGCCACTCATGCCACCAACCAGGTGAAGAAGGAACTCATCTCCATGCCACCAACCAGGTGATGAAATGTACAACCCGTACTCTAATATCATTTGGCAACTTGCCATTCACGCCACCAACTAGGTGATGAAATGTACAACCCGTACTCTACTTCATGCCACCAACCAGGTGATGAAATGTACGACCCATACTCTAATATCATTTGGCAAATTGCCACTCATGCCACCAGCCAGGTGAAGAAGGAACTCATCTTCATGCCACCAACCAGGTGATGAAATGTACAACCCATACTCTAATATCATTTAGCAACTTGCCATTCATGCCACCAACCAGGGGAAGAAGGAACTCATCCTTGTGCCACCAACCAGGTTATAAAATGTGATCAAAGGTGATGAAGGAACTCACCTTCGTACCACCAACCAAGTGATGAAAGCAACTCACCATTCATTCCACCTACCAGAAGACGAGTTGTACAACTTGTACATATGAACTCCTAGCATTCACAAATAATTAAAAACCCTCAAGCTTGACAATTGAACTAGGGGAGCAATTATGCCCAACAAGAGTTATAGTCACCAACAAAGTCTTATTGCAAGCCAACAACAACTTCAGTGCATGGCATACGAAGATCAAGCTATTCAGCCCTTTTGCATCTGCTTTAAACATTTCCCCTATTTAACAATGCAAACACTACAACTCGTAGAAAGCTTCACACACTCTTGATCAGGACAGTGTGAAGCAAAACCAAT
Source organism: Malus domestica (assembly GCF_042453785.1). Classification (NCBI taxonomy): domain Eukaryota; kingdom Viridiplantae; phylum Streptophyta; class Magnoliopsida; order Rosales; family Rosaceae; genus Malus; species Malus domestica. Next base: position 55,431,484 of record NC_091675.1, on the reverse strand, counting down.
TTATAGTGCCAACAAGAGCTTCATCAAAGTAGTTCAACCATAATTCTCAAAAGCTTCACACACTCTTGATCAAGACAGTGTCAAGTAAAACCAATTTATGGTGCCAACAAGAGGTTCATCAATGAAGGGCAACCACAATTCTCAAAAGCTTCATACACTCTTGATCAAGACAGTGTGAAGCAAAACCAATTTATGATGCCAACAAGAGCTTCATCAAGGGAGTTCAACCACAATTCTTAAAAGCTTCACACACTCTTGATCAAGACAGTGTGGAGCAAAACCAATTTATGGTGCCAACAAGAGCTTCATCAAAGGAGTTCAACCACAATTCTCAAAAGCTTCACACACTCTTGATCAAGACAGTGTGAAGCAAAATCAATTTATAGTGCCAACAAGAGCTTCATCAATGGAGGGCAACCACAATTCTCAAAAGCTTCACATACTCTTGATTAAGACAGTGTGAAGCAAAACCAATTTATGGTGCCAACAAGAGCTTCATCAAAGGAGTTCAACCACAATTCTCAAAAGCTTCACACACTCTTGATCAAGACAATGTGAAGCAAAATGAATTTATGGTGCCAACAAGAGCTTCATCAATGGAGGGCAACCACAATTCTCAAAAGCTTCACACAATCTTGATCAAGACAGTGTGAAGCAAACCAATTTATGGTGCCAACAAAAGCTTCATCAAAGAAGTTCAACCATAATTCTTAAAAGCTTCACACATTCTTGATCAAGACAGTGTGAAGCAAAACCAATTTATGGTGCCAACAAAAGCTTCGAAGCAATGGAGGGCAACTACAATTCTCTAACCTTCGAAGCAAATTCAATTTATATGGTTCATCCAAACCTTCGACTACTACAAAGTGTGGCTTGCATCACAATCTCTTGCTCAACAGTGTGAAAGAAAAATTTGTATATGTTGTCCTTCCCGCATTTTCAAATTTCTAGTTTCCCAAAAAAAAAAAAAAAAAAAAAGGAAATTCAACAAAGCTTCATCAATGGAGGACAACTACAAAATCTCAAAAGCTTCACACTATCTTGATCAAGATAGTGTGAACCAAAATCAATTCATGGTACCCAACAAAAGCTTCACCCATAAAAGTTTCACCAACAAAAGCTTCACCAACAAAAGCTTCATCAATGGAGGACAACTACAAATTCTCAAAAACTTCACACTATCTTGATCAAGATAGTGTGAAGAAAAATCAATTCATGGTACCCAACAAAAGCTTCAACTCCAAAGCTTCACCTACAAAAGCTTCAATACAAAAGCTTCACCCACAAAAGCTTCAACACAAAAGCTTCACCCATAAAAGCTTCACCTACAAAAGCTTGACCCACAAAAGCTTGACACACAAAAGCTTCACACTATCTTGATTAGATAGTGTGAAGCAAAATCAATTCACGGTTTCAACACCAAAGCTTTACCGACAAAGCTTAAAATATATACATATATATTTTTGGAAATTCGAAAATTCAAAAATTCGAAAATTCGAAAATTCAAAAATTCAAAAAAAAAATATTCGAAAATTCGAAAATTCGAAAAAAAAAAAATTGCCTAGGCCTCCTCTTCTTTGGGCCTAACAACTTTCATAACAAATATATATGAAGGAGGAGTTTTGGGCTACCACTTAGAAAGGAAATGCCTCATTCGTCAACTCCCTCGACCGGAGACTTGGGGGACACCTACCATATGCTACTGCACCTTGATACTCAGAAGTCTCACGACCACTCAGTGACTTGGATTTTTCAAGTCTCCAAACGAGAAGTTTTCCTCACTCGGGAAATTAAGGGAGCACTACCTCAACACACATGCTTCACTCTCAAAGGTTTAACATACAAGCTTCAACAAAAGAAAAAAACTAAAAGAACTTAGTGAAGAAGGCCTTGGTGTATTTAACACAATACGTTGAAATGAAGCAAAGCTTGTTTATTGATATCTCCGTTAAGTTACAAATATGTACATATACATGAATCAAAATAAACAAACAAGAGGGAGCCTTCACAAAGGTTGCTCATGAGAAGTCTCAGCAGTCGGTAGAGCCCCAGAAAGAGTACGCACCGGAGGGTGATCATTCAGAGCATCAGTACTGGACAGAACCCCAGAAGGAGGAAGCACCGAAGGTTGATCATTCAGAGCTTCATTACGTGGTACATCCCCAGAAGACGAATGCAATAAATGCCTTTGGAACAAACCTACAAACCTCTGATGATCAAGCAAAATCTAACCATCAGATTCCTGCAGCTGGTCAAGCTTCCTCTTCATGTTTGTAGCATAGTCATGTGTGAGCCTGTGCAACTGTTTATTCTCATACTCGAGCCCTCTGATCTCTTGTTTGAGACTTATCACTTCAGCCGCCAATGATTTAACTTGGTGGGTTCGAGCAAATAGGCGTTGGCCATATTAGACATAGAACTTGCACACTGAACACTGAGAGCCAGAGAATCCTTAGCAGCCAACTCATCAGACCGTTTAGAATGTAGTCTGTTATCTTTGGGAGTGAGAAGGTTCCTGGCCACCACCGCAACGGTCATATCATTCTTCATCATAAAGTCCCCAACAGTAAGAGGACTAGTAAGGGATAAGAAGGATGGGCGCCATATGTTGTCTTGAGAAGGCATGGCTGCCTCTTCACCAAAGTTCAAGTCAAAACGACGGTCGGATAGGCCAGACATTCTCAGAAATGATAAAGGAGAAATAAGTGCAATAAATCTCTAAAGTAAAGGGAAAATTCCTACAAGCAATAACTCTCTTAATGTACTTCTTGCACACCACTGGTGCCCTTATAAAAAAAAGGGTAACATGGTCGTTGGTTTAAAAATCGAAGAGGCACCACTCTCCAGATTCCGAAGAGGCACCACTTTCCACACACAACATCAGCTCCTCAGGTATCACATATAACTTTGCCAAAGATCTCTGACAAATTTTAGACACATATTTTTTGAAGGTCCAGCTACCCTACTATTACCCACAAGGGCAAAGGAATAGCACCACTGCTTGATAACTAGAAAATCCCAATGTGTGTCAACCTCCGTACTCCGTGGCAAGGCAGACTGGCAAAAATGCCTAACCTTTACTCACATTCGAGAAAACACTCCCAACAAGATTGCTTGCTCAAAAATCGAAGAGGCACCGCCCTCTGAATCTCGAGAGCTAGACTCTCAACAGGATTACTTTCTCAAAAATCTAAGAGACACTGCTCTTCGAATCTCAAGAGTCAGACTCCCAACAGGATTGCTTTCTCAAAAATCGAAGAGGCACCGCTCTCCGAATCTCGAGAGCCAGACTTCCAATAGGATTACGTGCTCAAAAATCAAAGAGGCACCTCCCTCCGAATCTCGAGAGCTAGACTCCCAACATGATTACTTTCTTAAAAATTAAAGAGACGCTGCTCTATGAATCTCGAGAGCCAGACTCCCCGACAGGATTGCTTGTTTGAAAACCGAATAGGCACCGCTCTCCGAACTTTGAGAGCTAGATTTCCTTGGATAAAGCTTATTTGCAATCTTCACACGCAACATCAGTTTTCCAGATACCACAGACCACTTTTTCAAAGTGCTCTGACAAAGTTAAAACATGTGAAGCTTGCAGCTCCCACTACATTGCTATGACCAAGAAGGGTAAAGGAATAGCATTGCTACTTGTTGTTAGGGAGACTCCTATATATGTCGACCTCCATCCTCCACAGCCAAGCAAACCTGCAAATAAAAAAAATGCTCAACTTTTCTTAACATCCGAGAGGGCACTCTCAGCAAAGTCTCTGGAAATACTCAGCTTCTTTTCCTCCGGATAATACTTTTGCAAACAAGCCACACCAGAGCAAGAGTATCTCATATCATCAGGGTTAAAAGTAAGAGTATCCCATATCATACTTTTTCCCCATCTTTTCCTTTGGCCTTGTTCTTACATGCAAGACAAGAAGAAAGAGAGCAATCAGTCAGCACTTAGAATCAAGCTTCCAGTCAGGAACCCACTGCCTGGAACCCCTTACCTGATTACTTACTTGGCATTGCGCTCGAGTACTCATCTTCAACATCTTATGCTTCCAGATAAGATACCACATATGCCTGAGGAACAGATAGGGCAAGTGAGAAGGATACAAGGAAGCATGTGGAGACAAGCGTAAAAGAACACATGCCGAGGGGTGGCATATAGTTGGATTTTTGAAACATAACTCGTAGACCCATAAAGTGGGATGATGTTGACACACCCCAACTTAATATCGAGGCATGCTGGCCGTCACGTGAGGGTGACGTAGTCATGTGCACAGTGCGGAAGCAATAATGATATAAGAAATTCGAATAAATAAAAACCAACGGACTAAAACACTAGATGAGATAAGGTGAAAGTGCGATAATAGAAGTGACTATACATAACCAGAGCGCATGTAGCCTAAGTGCAGTCCAGCAGGACGAATACTCATTATACAATACTAAAAATGGTCCTACTTTAGCGATAATCTGTCAGAGCTGCCGTGAAATCCTCTTGAGCCACCAACGAGCACTCTTACCTAAAACCTGGAGGGGCACAAAACAGAAAGTATGAGTGGGCAAAAACAAAGCTTTTCTAAACCATTTCACTATCAAAAGTAGTAACCCCTTGCCGTAAAACCTGTATAATTATCTGAAAATAGTAGATATGATTATATTTCAAAGCATACGAAGCTTTTAGATTGTTGAATTGAAAGAAAAAGCCAGGAATACATATTTTCTAATGAACACGGGTAATGAAAACATCATCCCATTTTATGGCTCTGCGAGTTATGTTTCAAAAATCAAACTGTAAATCTCATAGGTCATCCTTTAAGATCATCCCTGCCAAAATTAAAAGGAGTATAAAAATTTTAAACTGTTGAATTCAAAGAAAAGAGCTCGAAAGTCAGATTTTCGAATGAATACGGGTAATGAAAACATCATCCCACTTTATGGGTCTACGAGTTATGTTTTAAAAATCCAACTGTACATCTCATAGATCATCCCTTAAAGATCATCTCTGCAAAAATAATAAAAAGAATCCGAAACTTTAGACTATTGAATTGAAAGAAAAGAGGCCGAAATACCGATTTTCGAATTAATACGGATAATGAGAACATCATTCAACTTTATAGGTCTGCGAGTTATGTTTTGAAAATCCAATTGTACATCTCATAGGTCATCCTTAAAGATCATCCCTACCAAAAGTAAAAGAATACGAAAACTTTAGACTGTTGAATTGAAAGAAAATAGCTCGAAATACATATTTTCGAATGAATATGGGTAATGAGTACATCATCCTACATTATGGGTCTACGAGTTATGTTTTGAAAATACAACTATACATCTCATAGGTCATCCCTTAAACACATCTCTGGAAAAAAAAAAAAAATTTCAAACTGTTAGACTGTTGAACTGAAAGAAAAGAAGACAAAATACAGATTTTCGAATTAATACGAGTAATGAGAACATCATCCCACTTTATGGGCCTGCGATTTATGTTTCGAAATCCAACTATGCATCTCATAGGTCATCCCTTAAAGATCATCTCTGCCAAAAATAAAAAGAATACGAAACTTTTAGATTGTTGTATTTAAAGGAGAGATCCTGAAATACATATTTTCGAATGAATACGGGTACTAAGAACATTATCCCACTTTCTGGGTCTACGAGTTATGTTTCAAAAATCCAACTATACATCATATAGGACATCCCTTAACAATCATCTTTGCCAAAAATAAAAAGAATATGAAACTTTTAGACTGTTAAATTGAAAGAAAAAAGCCCGAAATACAGATTTTCGAATGAATACAGGTAATGAGAACATCAGCCCACCTTATGGGTCTATGAGTTACGCTTCGAAAATCCAATTGTACATCTCATAGGTCATACCTTAAAGATCATTTCTGCCAAAATTAAAAAGAATACAAAGCTTTTTGACCTTTGATTTGAAAGAAAAAAGCCCAAAATACAAATTTTCAAATGATTACGGGTAATAAGAACATCATCCAACTTTATGGGTCAACGAGTTATGTCTCAAAAAATCGAACTGTACATCGCATAGGTCATCCTCAAAAGTAAAAGGAATACGAAACTTTTAGACAATTGAATTGAAAGAAAAATTGCCAAAATACAGATTTTCGAATGAATACGAATAATAAGGACATCATCCCACTTTATGGGTCAACGAGTTATGTCTCAAAAAATCCAACTGTATATCTCATAGGTCATCCCAAAAAAATAAAAAGAATACAAAACTTTTAAACTGTCGAATTGAAAGAAAAGAGGCCGAAATGCAAATTTTAGAATGAATACGGGTACTGAGAACATCATCCCACTTTATGGGTCTAGGAGTTATGTTGGAGATAAAATTTTGGACACCAAAGGACATAGAAGTTAATGATTGGTTTATACTTAAGCGCTGATAAATGTGTTCATTCTATCGGTGACCCATCATTTAGTTTGCAAATTTTGTCTCCAAATTTAGTCTCATCAACATCTTTATTTGGTGCTCATTATATGTGTGTGTGTGTGTGTGTATCAATTAAAAACTTGAAAATATGATTAATATTTTTAGTCCCATATGTTAGTAAATAAAATAAAATACCTTATGATTTTATAAAAACTATTTAAAAGTTCAAATAAAAGGGAAATAAAACTATCAACTACCTATGTAGACTCGGAGATTTTTGGATCCTTATTCTCAATACAAAATACATTAGTTTTTTCATGTTTCTGAATTATTGAGTTTGAAGTGTTTTTCTAAGTATAAATTTATCAAAAACTGACGTGGAAAAAATTTCTTATTTTTCAACCCTCAAAACAGTGAGAATAAGGAGACATTCAGGGCAGACAAGTAGGCGTGGCAGTTAGGCTTCTCACCTACGTATATGGGATGATTACCTTTTTGTAAGTTTAACAACCAAATTGATAGAAAACTTAACGAAAGTCTAATATTGTAACGAATTTATAAGTTGAGATATGATATTGAGGTAATAAAATGTAATTCAATTTTTTTTTTTTTTTTTCATTCTTCTTGATGCGAGACCAACGGACAAAAAGTCACGTTCGGTAGGCGCTCCACGGTCTCTAAATATTTATTTTATTGTTAACACTTTGATTTGAAGCAAACCGAAGAAATATCAACTCTGTCTTTGGTTTTGCAGATATTATTCTTTCTTCTGGCCGTGGGCTGCTGAAAAATAAAATTTGGGAAAAAAGCAACAGCCAAGTATCCCGCCGACTCATAGCAGCCCAGCCAGCTTCCGGCTGCCGGTGGTTCAACTCAAACTCCAAACTCCTCAGCTCGGTTACGCTAGAAAGAGACGTAGGTAAAGTAGGTCAATTCTCTTTCCTTTTCTGTTTTTTTTTAATGTTGATTAATTCCAGTAATTCATTGCTTCAAAACCCTAGCGAGCTAATAGTTATCTCTGTCTGTATATCTGGCATTTTAATTGGTTAGGGTTTAGGATTTCTACTGCAACTGCTTCCTCGAGCTCTGTTTGTCTTTGATTTTCTTCATTTCCTCAACATAAGAATTCGTATTATCCACTTGACTGCCGCCCCGCCCCGTCCCGTCCGATCTTCTGCAACCCTTCTGCGTTTACTAATTTTAAACATGCTAATCGAAAAAAGATAATCTAATTTCATAATCTAAGGTTTTCATCTCAAGGTGCTTCCCTTCCCTTGGTTGAGGACAGTAGCAACCAGAAGTAGACGGACATCTCCAAAGTAGCTATGTTGCGTTACGGTAATCTTGATGTTTGAATTTAGTGGTGTTATCGCCCGTTATCTGAGCATGTAGTCTACAAAAGAGGACAAGGGATAAAGGGATGCACAAGAAAAATTCTGAAATCCAAAGAAATCACATAAAAAAATTATAAATACTTACTGCAATACCATAATAATTTAAATTCTCCAAAAATTATAGTTGAATCCAGATAGAATTCTAATGATCTGAACGTGATAAGCTTAATTTCTTCACTTGAATGGTTGCACCCACACCATTTATCTTCCTGTTTTTTAGTGCTCAAGTGTAGGAATTAGAATATTAATTCTTTAATTTGAGCTGCACACTCTAGTTTTATGAACAATTATGAAAGCAATGAGTGAGATTCCGAATCAGAGGAATGTAATTGTCAACATTAAACCCTCTCCATGACAGGAGTGGCTTAATGCTTATAAATTTTTGGGTCTAAAATCATCCACACTCCAAGTCTTCCTTGCAATGGATCCACACCCTCCAGTCTAGGCAGCTAGGCATTGATGGCTGTAAGAATGGTGCTGATGGACATATTGGTGCAGGAACCCTTATTCGGGATTCTAATGAATAGCGGTCTGCGGGATTCACAGAAAATCTGGGGAGAGGATAGGTGCTGGAGGCGGAGCTTTGGGGGGATTTTCTTCCATATAAAACTGGCCTGGGAAAGTGGTTGTAAAGCTGTCCTTCTTGAAACTGATTCTATCTTCCTGTTAACTTAGTTCAAAACAACTTGGAGACTTGTCACCCCATGGCCAGCATAGGAGGTCCACAACCTCACATGGGCTATTGGAGAAGAATTTTGCAGCTGACACCTTCCTGGTTTGGGTCTTAGCTTTAGACCTGGCGTATCAGATTTCCGCCCTTTTTGTTTAATAATGTTTTAAGGGTGAGGGTCTTGAGGGTCAGAGCTGTCAACTAAGCTTGATTCTAGGAAATCTCTTAACTATTGATGATAATGTTCCTTTGATACTAGGAAATCTCTTAACTATAAATGCAGGTCTGGGGGGATTTTCTCCCTTCGAAATATCTAGATGTAGCACTGGATATTCCTTCTGTTCTAAAACAAAAATCAAGATTTGCAAAATAGCTTGATTCTAACTCAGTCTGTTCCACAAGTCGACTAGCAGAAAAGATTCAGTAGCACCTAGCAGAAATCGGATATGGGATGTGATAACATATGTGACTAATAGAATTTAGTTTGCATTCGAATACATTGCTTTTAGATCTTGATATGATAAGAACAAACTGTAGTTGCTAAAAAATCAGTTCAGAAGGAAAGGCCGAAACAAAACAGCGCTTATCCTTTTTTGTGAATCAAGCTAATGTTGAGTGATTACTGGTAGAATAGGATAATTTTGTCAAGTTTGAAGAAGTTCTGGGTACTTCTGCTAATGTTAGTAAATTTCAGCTAATTTTGAGTGATTACTGGTACTGTTTCAACTCTAGAAGATTCCAGGTAAGTTCTTGTCGAGTTAGATTGGAGTTATCATGAGTGCAGTTGGTGGCATTTAACCAGAAGTATATTGGGGCCGTGTAGATAACCTAATTATTTTTTTTATGTTTGGTTGATCAACCAGTGGTGAGAGTGAGACTGATGGTTTGTGATAGTATGTGCCACAGTTGTCTTGAGTTCCTTGGTATGCATAACAGCCATATATAATCACAAACCACCAGTCTCAGTCTCCCCACTTTTGTCTGGTGGTTTGTTTCATATTCTTATAGTCACAATTGTCAATCCCATTTGTCCCTTGTGGAATTCTCATAGAATATCATGCTAATTAATGCATGATATGGGGATTATTTTCCTTTGTCCACAAATGGCTCAGGATTCTCATTATATTTCTGGGTAACTATTTCACCTTTTCTAACGCCCACCCCCCCCAACCCCAAAACACCAACAAATTTCTGGTCATTTTCATATAACATGTTACATGTTTCAAGAGGAAAAGGTTTCATATCTGTGTCTTATGATGCTTGTAATATTTTTTTTGTTAAATTTGATAGCCTTCTACTGCATCTGGGGTCCTGTTGATGATGACAAACTCCTTGGAAGAGTTAGGGAAGCATCCAACCTCAGTGCATTATGTTAGAGAAGACAGTGAGTATGTTAGGCTGGTTGTATCCAATGAAACAAGGGCGGCAGAAGCTGATATCTTGCAGCCTCAATCAGAGACAAGGGTTAAATCTTTCTTGTGGTGGATTAGAGCCTTAGCTTGGTGCCTTGTTATCATTATATTGCTCCTCATTTTCTTAAAATGGGGGATGCCGTTTCTTTTTGAAAAGGTCCTTCCTTTTACTCCTCTTTCATTAGTTCCTCTTATAGAACATGTTATAGTTCACTAGCTATTGTCCTGTTTGTAATTTTATACATTGTTTGGTTGTTGGACAAATTCAATTTCTTTTTTTCGTGATACCTGAAGTTTTTTGACTTATCATAGGTTCTCTTACCAATAATGCAATGGGAAGCTACTGCATTTGGCCGTCCAGTTCTTGCCCTTGTTCTCGTTGCTTCACTCGCTTTGTTCCCTGTGGTCCTAATACCTTCTGGCCCTTCCATGTGGCTGGCTGGAATGATATTTGGTTATGGCTTAGGGTTTGTTATCATCATGGTCGGAACAACTATTGGGATGGTCCTGCCATATCTAATTGGTCTGTTTTTCCGTGATCGCATACATGTAAGATTTTCATGTTTTTGGAACCAATAATGACTTGTTGAAGAGAGCCTTTCTTTTTCTTCTTTCTTCTTACCTTTTTGTTTCTTTAAATAACGTTTTCATTGCATTTTTGTATTTAATTATTGGGCAGCAATGGTTAAATAGATGGCCCCGAAATGCTGCAATGATTAGACTTGCCGGGGAAGGGAGTTGGTTCCATCAATTTCGAGTGGTTGCTCTCTTTAGGGTTTCACCCTTTCCGTACACAATTTTTAACTATGCAATCGTTGTTACCAGTATGACATTTTGGCCCTACTTATGTGGATCAGTTGCTGGAATGGTGCCAGAGGCTTTCATTTACATCTACAGGTTGGTTTCCCTATCCAGTATGATTGTTTTGGTACCATCAAATTCCAATTTTGTTAAGTATTTTTTAGTGATAAAGTTTAACAATTTTGCATGTCATTTCTGATATCCATACATGTATTGCCAGTCAAAATGTCAATCTTTAAAGAGAATAAAACTGTTTTTTTTTTCTTTTTCCTCAGCTATTTCTTCTGTTTTCTTGTGCAGTGGTCGCTTAATAAGGACATTTGCAAATGTTAAGTATGGGAACTATCACTTGACTAAAGTGGAGATTGTATACAACGTTATATCCTTAATTGTTGCAGTTATAACCACAGTTGCTTTTACTGTTTATGCAAAAAATGCTTTAAATAAGCTTAAAAGGGCAGAAACTAGTGGAGGAGCGGAAGCATCAGCCTTGGACCATGGCAGTTTAGAGATGGAGAAGCTTCCCCTTGAAAAACCCAAGCATATAAGAACATGGTAGGCTGAATACACTCATGGAAATTTGATTGCAGATAATTGGATTGGTTAGTGATTTTATGTCTTAGTTGTCCCTTTTGGGGAAGAAAGGGGAGGGGTAGTTTTTGTAACTATGTAAACTAGGCAAACAAAAGAAAACAGAAGACTAATAATATTTTTGTAAAATGTAGAATTTTTTATGAACTACTGTGTTCATACCTGGTTGCTATAGGGATGTTACATATTTTATGTGCCTGGTGCCTGGTTTCTGTGCTGCTAATGCAATAACGATGTACTTGTCTCGTTTGAGTATTTTCTCAACTAGCTGCTGGACTAGAGATTTGGATTTTTATTTCGTTTGACTTCCCGTAAGTTGAAACTTGGATTGTTGAGATTTTAATGGGAGCTGAGTCCTTGGCATATCAGAGAATGGAGTATAATGTTAATCTAGAGATTCAAGACGTCTATCGACTTCACCAATTCAGAATAGTACAATTGTGGGTTTCTGGTCTACTCAGGTTAAAACACCGGGAGCATGCCAAATCTTCTTGATATTGGCTCGTTCTCCGAGTCTCGGACGATTTGGAGCTACCGCACAAAGGACTTGAGATACAAGAATAAAATGATATGTTTATAGAGGGAGTGACCTTCTTTTAGTTTCTGTAGGGTTTCAAACTGTGCATCTTGTTACTCATGCTTTAAATACTGAATTTTCAAAGGCAAAAATCATTAAACCAAACAGCAAAACTAGTTGAAAGTTTTTCAATGCGCTCAATAACCGCTTGAAGAATTGTCCTAATAGATAAGTCCAATTTTGTCAAAAACAGAGTTAAAGAGTACTATATGACTCTACCCATCGATAATATTTGAAAGTTGGAAAAATCCTCACTTTTCAAAAAAGTTGGACATGTTTCGCAGTTTATCAATACCACGTGCACCTTTTGTGAACTAGAGCTAAGAAATATATTTAAAAGTTCTCATAAGCTACAGAACTTATTTCCTACAATTTTCTTACAAAATTGTGATTTTGAGATTGCTTTCCCTCCCTCGGAATTATTTGAATCTCAGCAGTATCAATTTCTGACAAATATTTATTGATCAAATAAGTTCCCGCCCTCCGTGTATACATTGCATTTATCACCTGTCAATACATTCCTGCTTATTCGCATGTGTCCATATTCACCAGCTGCTAACAATTCTATAGATTGAACAAGGAGCAGTATGGTGATGACTGAAGAAGATGAAGAAGTAGGACTGTTATTACTTGTTATTGTGGAACTGACGACAAGGGGTTATTTTTCTCTAAGTACCAATAAGGGACAATGAAAGACAAACTCCATCCACCGCTACTGTTAGGAATGACTAAAGTTATATCTAATTTATCATCGTTCTATTACTTCTTTTGACCCATTATCTATGTTCTTTATCCAGGGGCCTGATTCAAGCTTCAACACTTATGAAATTCTAGCAATATTGAGCTTTTTACATAGGTGGGTTTAGCACTACATCTTCTGAATCTTCACCATCATCATGAACCTTGTGATCAAACTGATCAAACCGCTACTAAAGGATCTAGGCGAACTCTGTTATCAAATTTGATAATGATTGTAGTTGCTAACGTTGTTTCAGGAACTGTTGGTGAAGTTAGATTTGTTGTGAACAGCTAGGTGAGGTGGCATGCCGGGGGATGGGGATAGGGATGGCACGGTGGAAAGCATTTTCCAGCGTGGGAGGGAGAAAAAGCAAAAAGATTTCAAGTGTTAGAAAGACGGCAAATATGATAAGAGAGGGGAACAATTTTTGGATACCTTTCCAAGTTTATGAAGCGTGCGCTCGGCACAAAGAGATCAGATAGCAGAACAATGACAAGGCAAACAAGTGCAACCACCCATGTCGGTGTATACTCTAAAAAGCTGTTGAGTTATTCTGCCATAGCTTCGTCACACCAAAATGAACAATCCACCAACAAAGATTGCCACGGCGAGCATTTTTGGTCGGGACGGAAATGAATCTTGCTTTAGTGGACATTGAATATGTTTGTATAGGGAAACTTTTATTCTGGGGACAAAGAATACCCGTTCCAAAGCAAAGGAAAAAGAAGATAATAAAGTGGAGAAGCAGCAAATAAATTAGGGGTATACACAAGGTTCTAAAAGACGTTAGTCACTTGTCAGGAAGCGGATTGGGGCCTTACGCCTAGGCTGTTTATGCGGATTTAAGTAAATACTAGCCTCTTGCCACACACATACGCGTGTAGCAATTGACATTTTTATATATCTTTTATTTAAACAATTAATTTACATATTTTTTTAAAAATTATTTTAAAAAAAAAAAAGAAGAAATGAATTAAAAACTTGAAACCACCCACTAATGTGGGAGGTTTTGTTTTGTTTTTTTTTCTATAATTTTAAATATTAAATTCATTCAAAATAAAAATATGGTTAAATACCTTAGCTTTTTTTTGTTCAATTGTAATTTATGAAATTCTTAAAGGACAATTTATGGTATTTTGAATGTTTCATCATTTTAGGGTGCTCACTTTATATATATATCTTTTATTTAAATAATTAATTTACATATTTTTTTAAAATTATTTAAAAAAAAAGAAGAAGAAATGAATTAAAAATGTGAAACCACCCACTAATGTGGGAGGTTTTGTTTTTTTTTTTTTCTATAATTTTAAATATTAAATTCATTCAAAATAAAAATATGGTTAAATACTTTAGCTTCTTTTGGTTCAATTATAATTTATGAAATTCTTAAAGGACAATTTATGGTATTTTGAATGTTTCACCATTTTCGAGTGCTCACTTTATATATAATAGGGATGGGCACCGACCGGGTCGGGCTAAATTTGAAGGGACCGGACCAGACCCGCTTAAAAAAAAAAATTGGACGGGCTGGGTCGAGTATTGCAAATTTGATCATTGGAACCGGCCCTAACCCGGCTCGTTCGAAACGTGCCGATTCGGGACGGATCCACGGGTCCAATTATTTTTTTTTCTTTAAAACAAAATGTTATTTTGTTTTTTTCAAAAACACAGCAGCACATATTCGAACGAATCTATAGAGAAGACAAAGCACACTCTTTTACAGTCAGATGCTAGCAGCATTAGAATCATAACATGCATTTTCTAAGGGTAAAGATTAATTTTCGAACATATTATATATCAAGCATGATGCGTCAACTTAAGCACAATTAATTAAGAAAATCGCAAAATTGGCCCAAAATCCTAATTCGACAGAGTAATCAAATTTCTCAAATTCCATAAAAAAAAATGCATTCCTCTTCTTCTTCAGTTTGTACATTTACACCTATCACCCACCACCACATGAATTTTCAACTGGGATCTTGCTCACATGATGACCGGCAGTGTTCTGGATGACGGTGGTCGCGACGGCAGTGATGGGGGACGATGGTGAATCGATGGTCTGTGACTTGGAATCAGGAGTGGGAGAACTGGGTTCTAAGACCTGGGTTCTCTGGGATGTCATTGAGGAAGAGAGCTCAAGTGGTGGTGGTCGCGACTCGCCACGGCGATGGTGGTCTGAGACTGGGTTTTTTGTGAGGGATGATGTCGAGGAGGAGAAGAGTGGGCGTCTTAAGTCTAATAGGAGTTTGGGAGATGGGGAATAGAGCTGGGCACGGACCGGCCCGGGCCCAATTTTGAAAGAACCGGACCGGATCTAGGTTTAAAAGAAACGGATCGGGCCGAGTACATCATATTTCAATACAGCAATCGGACCTAACCTGGCCTGGTCCACGGGTCCTCTCTTTTTTTCTTTTTTTTTTTTTTTGGTTTGGGAAAAAAAAAAATTATAGCAGCACAGGTTGCACAGATTTAGTTTCAAACATCACGTGAAATAAGGCTCCATTTTAGAAGCAATCTATACTCCTCTAGGATCCAATGAAATAAGGCTCCACTCTTCACTGCGTACATTTAGAATCACATCTAACAACGCTTTAAAGAAAAAACTAATCACAACAAAAGAAGCATCATAATCCCTCTTGAAATCAAACCACAGAGTGCCCTCCTCTGTAACTATGTTTAAAGACAGCTGCATCTGAAATGAAAATGCCGGATCTTATCCAAGGAAAATTCCTTAATTTTAAAGTCGCCAAACAAACTTCAGCATCTGTCAAATAGTAATGAATCCCATCATTTGTACATCAGGCTGCAGTATTAAAATATAAACGAAGCCAAGATGCTTAAAACCAGTGCTAGAAGACAATGAAGCAAAGAAGCGTAAACCAAAGACAATCTTTCTATGAAAACAGTGAAGGATAACAGATGAATAGCAAACCAAATGTGAGGACGGTTCCATAAAGTAGACGTACAAAAGAATCCAAGCTAAAAAAATCTGCACATTAAACAATCCCCAAGCAATACAAAATCAAATCATAAGCCAAGAACCCAAACCCCTTCAAAAAGCAGTATGCTCCCCTTCAACAAAGTTGAACCCAAACAGAAGTTGGGATGTCTCTGCATACAAAAAGTACTCTCAAACATAGAGCAAGTTTATAAACTAAAAAAAGAACAGAAAATCATAAAGATCCATAAGAACAACAAATTAGAAAAGAAAACCAATGTGATCAAATCGAAGCCCAACTTTGAGTTATCAACATGCAAACATGGACCACGCAAGAAACAAGTACTAAACTCCTGAGTTATGGTGCTTTCTAAAACTATGGTTAATTAATCCTCATCTAATTTTAGAAAGCAATTAATTCACCCAAAAAAGAAAAAAAAATACAATAACCCCAAAATTGAATACATGAACCAAAAGGCTGATCAGATCTTAGGGTTTCAAATCCAAAACTATTTCATCTAAGCACCCTAAATTATTATTCTAAATCCAAAATATTATTCGAAAAATGAAACTAAAATCATCAAAATTCACTAAAACAAGAAAACACAACAGATCAACAAGCTAGCTCATCAAATTTCCAAATATTTCATCTCTAATGTACAAATTTAACAGCTAGACATCATTCAAATCACAAATTCCAAACAAGCGGACAACTATTTAAGCCCAAAAACAATAAATTCAACACAAAAAACATGAAAAGTCTCAAGACTTACCGGAGAAACCAAGTAGCTTTGACATGGGTGCAACTCAAAAACCTCTGGGAGGCCAAAAGTGCAAAGCTTTCCGCCAAAAAACCCTCGAAAGAGAGAGACCCAGAAACGATTAAGGCTGCTGCAACAACGATCGGTAAAGGTTGAAGGCACTGATGCATGAGAGGTTGGAGCTATATGGACATGGAAACCCTATCAGTTAGGGCAAAAAATGAGAGATGGAGGAGAGGGAAAGAGAGGAGCGAGAGAGTGGAAAATTGTATTTTATTCTTTTATTATAATTTATAAGGCCTTGGAAACCGAAGAGTTGGTGTTTGAGAAAGTGGATCCTCTTCGGATCCTTTACTCTTTTGATCTTTTTGTGATCCTCTTTGTGAGGATCTTCTAGTCATGTCAATTCATCGTACATTATACGGTTAGAAATTATTTTAAATTTTATATTTAAAATTAATTACCAATAGTACCTGACGAAAACTGGTTACACAATTTACGACGAATGACAATTAAAGGATACCCGGATCCGAAGAAGATCCTGGTTTTTGAGACTTTAAAAGCCGAAAGCTTTGATTTTGGTTTTTGTTCCGTGTCGTCTTCCTCCCTTCTTCGATCGCTCTGCCTAATTCTCCATTTATTTTGTTTTGCAAAATTTCTCAAGCAGCGAAGAAACCCTCGTTGCTTGCTTCGGCAGAAATCCCAAGCGTCTAAATCAAATTCTCGTCTTTTTCATGCAATTACAGATCTATTTTTTAAATTCATTCTACAGTTCTCTCTCTTTCCTCATGCTCTCCCGTTCTCTCTTTAGATCTTATGTTGTCTATTCCATTTCTACGACATGCAGTGAAATGGCAAGACAGAACATGGCCGCCTATATCGCCGCCAAGGCCGCCTAGCACGCCTAATTGGCCACCTAGTCACCGCTTAAACCCCTCTGATTTATTGAACACTTTTAGGATAATCGTGAAGGCGGCCTAACACCCAGCACCTGAGCGGCCGCTTAGACCACTTTTTAGAACAGTGGGTATACATATTCAAGATGGCCATGGTAATGTACAGAATTTCACCGAGTAAAAGAGGAAAGTTACCACTGCAAGATCTACATCTACTAAAGTAGAAAGTGTAAGATTATGTGTATGAATTATGTAAGAGGAATAGCTATAGTGTTTAAGATTGATATGGAAAAGTTTTGATTAAAAGTCGTGAGTTATCCTTATTCTTTTCGGATATGAGTATTGAGAATTGTTCAATCCCTGTGGGATTGAAACTTAGTGCTGGAACTCATTTAGACTCATGATTTAGTATTGATTGTATAGTTTAAATCCTAAACTGATTCTAATATGGAATAGTTAGAGGAATACTATATAAGGCTTAAACCCTTAAGCCACTACTTGCAAGCTCTCGGTTCATCGTCGTTCCAAGAGCTATCGTGTCTTGTTAAAGAGGAGAAGGTTTTGAGTTCACGAAGCTACAATGGCTACTTCATCTGGATCGAATTCTGCAGGTTAGTTTTTTGTAGCTTTTGGTTTATAGTTTTACATATTGGTTATTAGTGAGTTGTGATTCAATTGGTTGAATCCATGTTATTTGGTTATTGTTATTCTTACAGAGCTCCTTATCCAACTCGCCAGCAGCCACCAGAAAAAACAATGAAAACATAGCACAGATCCATGTAAAGTAAGAAGCTGAGTCGGGTCGAGACTCTGAATACAACTCAATGCTCATAACAGCATTAGCATGACACATTCTTGTCAAAACCCAAATTCCAGGGAGGTAAGGAGCGAGAAAAATACTACTACGATTGACATGAAAAATTCAAATTTATTATCTATTAACCGAGGTATTAAATATCGATGATATCAGAAATATCGGTAGTCCGAAAACACGGAAATATCGATGAAAATATCGGAATATTATCGATATCGATAAAAATAATATAGAAACCACAGAAATTGTAAGAAAAACTTGGAAATTTTTATTGAAACTTTCCAGGATTTTATTTAGTCAATTATCTATTAGTTTATCACAAAAAATGGAAGGAAATGCATTGCATGATGGATTTAACATTATCAAGTTGATTATATAGCGAGCTGGCAAACATTGTGAGTGTAGAAAATATGTAGTAATTAATGAAAGAAGTTTAAACACACCATAATCATTTATATATAATGAATTAGTACAATATTTTACACTTTATACATTGCATGGTAAGATACATGGGTGACTTAGTACCACATAGAGTTCCTATGAGGTTCAAATTTTTCACTATCTTCATCATCTCTATGTGTAAAGTGAGTGTATTGTGAAGAGTAGTTATCAAATGATAAATCCTCAAAATAGTTTTGCATGTAATTGTTAACATGCCACCCATATTTATCTGAGATTGGTTGACGTTGTCCATAAGCAAAATCATTTGAAGATTGAGTCTCGGATTGTTTCCATGAGTCGCTCGATTCCATCCCAACAGGAATGGGATATGAAGGGTAGGGAAATGGTTGGTTATGAGTATAACCATAGTTAATTACTACTTCCCACTCCAACAGAGTCCGAAGTTATAGATAACGAGTCATCTTCTTGACTTGACAAAATCCCCTTGCCTTTTTCTCTACGAGTATAGTCCTTCCCTATGGCACAAATTCCTCGTCCTGCCCGCCTACTGCCATGGTCCTCATCCTGTGTTGCATGCGTGAAGTTTGCCTCACCAGTGAAGGGGCTCATAAATCCGGGAGGTGGTCCAATATAGTTTCCATATCCACCACCACTACCTCCAGCTCCACTATATCTTTCATCATTCCCACCTCCGGTGGTAGATGAGTCTCCTGATCTTGTACTAGAGCTATCATTAATATCAGCACGATGTTGTGGTTGTGTAGGATTGGAAGAAGGTGGAATTTCAGTGTTTCTTGGTCTTGGGCGCAAAAGTTCTTCCAAAGAGTTAGCGCTGCTAGATCCCACCTCCTCCTCTAATACTCTTTCTACATTTATCCCTTCATTACGCACACAGTCTCTCTTTCTGGATCCTTCTCTCTTCTTTGAGCTCCCTTCTCCCCCTTCTCCATTCTCCCCCACACACACAGAGATCTCCCACACACACGCACAGAGACCCAAAGTCTCTCGATCTTTCTCCCACACACACGCACATAGACCCAAGGTTTCTCGATCTTTCTCCCACATCGCCTTCTGCTCCTCCCTCGTCGGCACCGTCTCTCTCATTTCTCTTTGCACCGAGGGTCTGAGACCCACATACACACACGCACACCATCGCACCAGCTTCAGGAAGACACCCATCATCATCAGCAACCTCGTCTTTCTCCCTCTCCTTCTCGTCTCTGCAACTCGGCGAACGCAGGAACTCCGGCGAGTTTCTTGAATTTCTCCGGTTAGGTAAGCTTCGGGTTTGCCTCTTTCTGTTGTAGATTGAAGCTTATATGTGAAATTTAAGTTCAAAATCGTGTTTTTGCAAGGTTTTTAGGACGAAATCGGCTCGGGAATAGGCACACCCATCTCCAGCGAGGCCGTGGGTGTCGATGAACTTTCCGAACACCTCCGACCGTTTCACGGCAAACGAAATTTATAAAAACATTCATCTCGTCTTATATTTCATTTTGATACCTAAATCGAAGTCTAGGGTGCTCTTTTACAGTTGGCTGGAGCTATAAAAGCTCCGGCGTTCTTCTCCGATTAGCACAGTTCCAAAATATCGCGATTGTTTTGAAAATATCATGATATTTTGACGAAAACCAGATGGATACCTATTAAAATATCGGTAACGTGAAAAACCGATAATATCAGCGAAATTATCGGCATTTGAGACATTGCTGTTAACCAAATTCAAACTGTTCACTTTCCATGTTTCAAAAAATAAAGGATTTGTCTCACACATATATACTGTATATATCACAAAATTGAATCAAATAGACATTTTTATCAATTCCTCTTGACGAAGGCCAGCCCAACAATCTCTCAACGTCTGTCCAGTACTTCCTTGCGCCCATCCCCTTGATCTTCATGTTACTGAGTTACTGTTTATGTCGACAAGACCGCTTTAGCATACTAAAACAACAGTGACCGCTTTAGCATCTCATGGTTTCCAGGGTGCCGGAGGTGGTGGTGGAGTGGGGAACATTGGGGGAACCGCAGAGAAAATCGTATTTTTGTCAATTCCAACAGATTTTTCTCCCGACAAAGCAACGAGTGCTGCTACCAAACCTGCATTTCCTGCAAGAGTCGGCTCTGTGTAGTTGTAATTAGAACGAACATCACGGAAACCATCATGTTTGTCAGGACCAGCAACCATGGCCCCATCAATCGTGTTTGGGTTTGCCTTTGGAGTGTCCCTCCATTTCCACCCCCCTTTACAATTGTATTTGATTTTGTTCTTTGGAATAGATGCGCCTCTATGGTGGACATGTTTTGGGTAATGATTACCAAAGCCCACGACATAACTCATTTTTCGAGGATTTTTGCCAAGGATGTAATCAATCTGCCAAAGAGAGGGTGAAGAAAAAAAAAAGGTTATTGGCCATCAAGTCTCAACATGAGTCTTTACATGTGTGGGGAGTTCAAGGCCCATCAGCAACCTCACTGAAAAAAATTTAAAGGAAAGAAAGCAAATGAAAAATATATACCTGAGTTTTAGCAAATTCTCGCAACACGTCAGTAGAGTAGAAGTTGGGTCCACAATACCACCCAGGTGTATCAGCAGCATCAAGATAATCACTATACAATGTAGCTAAGAAGGCTGCATTGACTACATACTGAAGAGGTTGTGGCCTTCCATGATTCAACTGGATCAAGCCTCCTACAGCAGGTCAGTAAGATGTTAGATCCCATACTTGAGAACCCCAAGAGGTCAATTAAGTCCAAAACACAAAAAATTATGGAGTAAGAACCTCGTACCTTTTGTTCTGTTAAAGGTTGTAAAAACAGGCAGGTATGAGCACATGATTATGCTAGTCTGATTGTGAAATGTCCTCAAAATTTCTTCATATGGATACCCAGGGCTCAAGAATAACCTCAAACGGCTCAGAAGCACCTAGTCAAAGAATTTCAAGATTGTGTTGGCAATAAAAAATATGAAGCAACTAAAATTGTGAAGATCATAAGACTCATAACCCGAATGTAATCTGATATTAGATAAGGACCTGATTAATGAACATAGAATTAACAGAAGATAGTTGTAAGACATGAATAAATGGATTTTAGAAATTTCACGCATCATATCAAAACATGAATTCTTCTGCTAGCGTACCTGAGCTCCAGCAAGCTTGTTGTCCCAGCTCAATACTCCATAATCAGGTCCTCCCCAGAAGGCACCAGCATGTTTAGCAAGACCCGGAGTTGTTGCAAGCTGAAGATAAGAGGAATTTCCAGTAGCATAATACATCCAAGCTCCACCCCATATGAACTCATCCCAATAACTGGTGGAGTTGTAGAAGGTTGCTGCATCCGTGCTACCACCAGCACTATATCTGCCTCTCTGCTCCCTTGAAAACCTGAAGAGTGTTTTTGCACCATGAACAAGTTTCTGAGAGTATGCCTTGTTATCTTTGAAAACTATGGATGAAGCAGCTAGAGCGGCGGCCATTTCAGCAGCTAGATCAGAGCAACTATGACACTCAGACACAGGACGCTGGTAGTCAATATCCTCAGGACGCATCCAGCAATAATGATCATTAGGAGTAGTACTTCCTCCGGCAGTAGATCCTACCCCAACCTGTCAAATTAGCAAAGTACCAGATTAGGAAATTAGCAATAGGCACTGAAAAGTGAAAAATAAAAGAGAGGGCTAAGTAGTGAATGCTGCAAATATTAGGCAGAGAGATGGATACCTGGGCAACAAGTCGGTCAATGGAATCGGCAGAATGGTTGAAGGTCTTCAAAAAGTAATCGGATCCCCATTTAATGATTTCTTTAACATGGGAGAGTTCCCCAGCAGCTTCATACTTAGCACTGTATTCAATGACGCTCCAGCTGAGCATGGTCATGGCGAAGGAGGCCGGGAAGTTGAACTTGATGGCATCTCCGGCATCATAAAAGCCACCGGCAAGATCTTTGAAAGTGGTGGAGGGATCATTGCCATCCTTTAAGCACGAATTACCCCTCCACGACACATTGTTATGCTTTGGGAGTTTTCCGGCTGACAGGCCCATATATTATAGGAAATTAACATGAATGAAATAATTATTGAATGAATGGCAGACAAATTAGTGATGACAGTATCTGAGGAAGCCAAATTAACCAAAAACAAACAAACATGATCCAGATTTGATAGTTACACTTTATGTTTCTGAGGGTATTGAATGAGTCTTGAGACATGTATTTTTTGTAACAAAAGAAGCACCAACCAAAAGTAGAAGGAAAAAACAAACATACATCGCTGGGCGTTGAAAAACATTAGGGACTTGCGAAGCGCCAAAGTGTAGTTGTCGGGGGGAGGGCGGGCGTGGTGGTGACGCGGCACAGTCTTGACGATGAGCGTGATGAAGCCCGCCAGGAAGGCCGACACCAGTAGCGTCCCGACCGTCCACACAAAGATCTTACGGCTGACGATGATGCATCCCAGATCCACATACTTCTTCTTCTTCTGCTCGCCGGAGGGGCCCAGCAGCCAGCTCTGCTGAGTCTCGTCCAGCGGCCGCGACGACAGCGCCGCCCTGTCCAGATCCTGTAGGTTCCGGCTGCGGTCGTCGTCGGTGGCAGAGTCAGCCGTGTTTATCTCCAGCGGGCCCCCCCAGGGGTCCCTGCCGTACATGCTCATAGCCGACCGACAGATGTTATTGAGTTCCACCGACACCGACACCCAAAGCAAAGCGATCAGATCCAATGAGTAATGAATGAACTGAATTCACAAAACAAACAAGCTACTTGCTTTGTCTTGCTGTTGCTGGCAATAAAAAGGAAAATGTGGACTGAGTTTGGACTTTTTCTTTTGTATTATCTATTAATTTATTCAATAATTGGGAAGGTTGAACTTGGATGGGTAACGCTGGGAGAAGCTCTTGTTTTCTTTTTTAGCCCAGAAAGAATCACAGCAGATTACAGTTGTATAGATTTCCTCATATTCTTCATACCATGTGGCTTCCAGACTTCCAGTTTTGTGATGGGATGGAATTCTTTTTCTTCCTTCCCCTAATTATTTTTCTTTTTATTTTTGTTGATTAAGTTTAAGTAATATAATCAATTTAATATTTATATTTATTTGGTTAATAACACTGACCACTCCACTGCTGCGACAACGACACCTTGTATACTTTTTCCTACCCCACGCGCCTATGCCAATTGCTAATTGCCAATTTGCCATTGACTGGCTAGGATAATAATTTCATACCGAAGTGCTTTACTTTGTTTACATTTCACCACTGCTACTATTCCTTCCGTCCACCCACCCATCCACAAGTTACAAACCCAAACCCAACCAACGTTAGATTCAAATTCTTTTTCTCCACACATCCACATTATATCATCATCTTCTTTTATTTATATAGAAAGTCGGAAGTCGGTTTTGGTGTCACCGGCTTCGCCAAAAATATTTGGATGCAAATGCCCCTCGGCCAAAAAAAATTCAAACCAGCAAAACAGAATGCATAAAATTATCCAAGGGTATTTTTGTCATAAAATTATTTTTAAAGAACGAAGCCGCTGGAAAGTTTAGTTACCATCCTCTTTTCTGCTTCTTTCTTTCTGTATCTCTCTGCCTCAAATCCGGTTTCATCTTTTAAAAACCTGGGTGTTTTGTTTCTTTATGCTGTTTTCCCCAAATGAGTCGCGTCGTTTTACAGCTGTTCTTTCTGCTTCTTTCGTAGCCGTTTGCTCTCTCTTCTCTCTTCACCTCTGTTGGTCTCAAAGTGGATAGTTTGCAGTGAGTGCTTCTAATCTTGGATCTATAACTTTTTTATGCAGCTTAATTTCAAGGATTAATTACTGAAATTTTGATGAAACCCTAATTGCAGTTGTACTATAATTTTGTCAGGGTTTAGGGTTTAGATTGTTTGGTTAAAGATTGGATATTTTTACATGTTCAGTTTGCAATGCTTCTCTCTCTGCATCGATCATCTATCGTGTGAAGAGTTTCAAATGCAGATTTGTAGTTTGTTCTCAAATCCTTTATCACCGGAAGCAGTATGTCTGTAATATAAGTTTGATTAGCTAATTGAATTTGGAAAACTTAGATCACTTTTTGATTAACTAATTGAATTTGGAAAACTTATCACTTTTCTATTTTGTGACCGTCAATTTAGTTTTATTGTATCACACAATTCTTCTATCACTAATCGCCTTACACAATATGATTAAGGGAGAACATGACATGCTTCATGCTTTCAATAGTCTTTGTATCAGACATCAACAGGAGAAACCCTATTCTCACTTGCCTTTGGTACAGAGGCAGTTGTCCCAATTGAGCTTGAGCAAGCAACGTTCCGAGTCCAGAACTACGTGCAAAGCGAAAATGACAAACAACTTACCCTCAACTTACATCTAGTCGAGGAACACAGAAACCAGACTCACTTGAGGAATGTCGCCTACAAGCAGCACATCTCCAACTACTATGACTCAAGGGTCAAACCTCGTTCTTTCAAAGTGGGGGACTAGGTATTGAAGAAAAGATTACTCTGCGACAGAGTCTCGAGTGAAGGAACACTTAGTCCAAATTGGGATGGACCATTTGAAGTTGTTGGCATCAGTCGCCCTGGCTCTTACAAGCTTAGAAGCTCCAATGGCAAAACCCTTGGCCATCCATGGAACGCTGATCACTTGAAATACTATTACAAGTAAACTGATGCGAAAATTAACTTAACACACAAATTAAACCCTCTTGTTGTCAAATTGTAGTATAAATGCAAATAGGGATCGTTCTAAACCGGAGATTAAGAGGGCTTGCTAAAACCTCTAAACTGACTTAAAAACATATAAACAAAGTTAAAAACACTAAACTAGACTCAAAGAACTTAAAACAAACTCAAATGACTCAAAACAAGCTAAAAACGCTCAAATCTGCTTAAAAACACAAACTGGGCAGATTTGGACTCTAACACACTTTTGGGACACCTAAAAACACAAATCAAAACAGATTTTGACTAATAAAACACTTTAAAGTAAAGGGGGTTTTGGTTTTGAAGAATTTGAAAACAAAACAAGTAAATTAAATAACTAATGAAAGCTGCACGAATTTGAGTAAATTGAATGGATGGAAGGCTAGCTAGGAGGTTCTTCTCCACACATGACATACTTGCACATAAACCAATTTTCAGTTGTTCTTTCGATCAATCATGAAACTCAATACCCCAGGTTAATTAAGTCCGCTTAAATTAACCTTTAAGTTCTCCTTAAGTTATTGAATTGGATGGGAAAACGCATACAACAATTCAAGCATTCTTCAAAAGTTCTTTACGTGAACAACACAATAAAGATACAATCAAAGATCATTAAGCATTATGAAAACTATAAGTATTGATAAGGCATTCGTTACTATGATGAGCATGAAACTCCTGCCAAGAATTTATTTAACGTGATCGTTTATAAGCGACCTCCACTACTTGTGAATATAAGTTTGTAACTATTAGGTGAAACTCCCTTATACTCTAGCATCATATTCATGCATGCAAACTAAGTGTGCACTCTTAATAAACATACATGAATAAGTTATCAATCAAGCAGTTAAACAAATTGAATTCACAACTTATGAAATCATAACTGAAGGTAATCAAATCATATTGCAAGCATGAATATGGTTTCGAATTCGCCCTAGCTAAGGGGGGTTTAGTTCCTCATACTCACAAAGCAAATATAAACAAATTTAGACATTGAAAACAAAAGAATGAAAACACCTAAAAACGCTCCAACAATCCAACTTGAATGGCAAGCACGTCCAAGGGTCCTCCTTCTTCTCTTTGTTGCGGCACAAAGTGTGGTTTGATGGATGAGTGGTAAATTATGGTGGTGGATAGATATAGGTGAGTTATGGTGAAGGGTGGATGGGTGAAATGTGTTCTCCCCGAAGGAATGAAAGTGTAAGTGTATGGAGTTGTGAGATGTGAATGTAGTGTCTTTGGATGGATTTTTTCTCCCTCTTCTCTGTTATGGTGAATGATGGATGTATTTATAGGCTAGGGAGAGGACCACCATCTAATTAAGGTGGTAGTGGTGTATGTTGTGGTAATGAGTGGATGTAATGGGTGTAGTGGGTGAGTGTTTGGTAATGAGTGGATGTAATGGTTGTAGTGGATGAGTGTTTGGTAATGAGTGGATGTAATGGGTGTAGTGGGTGAGTGTTTGGTAATGAGTGGATGTAATGGGTGTAGTGGGTGAATGTTTGGTAACGAGTGGATGTAATGGGTGTAGTGGATGGATGTTTGGAGTTGTAGGTCAACACACTTGTACACACACATGCTGATTTCTAGCATTCAAATCTTAAAAAACGTCAATCCTCAAGTCTCCATGCTTGCACTATCCAATCTTGGCCCAAAAATGCTCCAAATAGCACTTTGTTGCTAACTTTGATATTTGAACCTACAAACACATGAAAATAGCTTAAAATACATAATTGACTAAGAAATAACAACATAAATGCACAAGAACAAGCTAACTAAGTCGCATAAATATGCCCCTATCATAAACTCACATTGTACAAATGTTAAGTTTCAGCCGTTCGGTATCCTATGTAATGAAGACTATTTGGCATGAATTCAATAAAGAGGTGATTTAGACAACTTGGTCCTAATCCTCTTACATTCCTAGCAATGAAACACTCAGGTTCAAAGCTTCAACATGAATGTTTCCAACATGAAACAAAGTCTAAGTATATGTCAACAAGACTATACAAATAAACGAACAGCTTTACAATATATTTTTTCAATCATACATTCCAACACATTCATACATAAGTCAACTGTGCTTCGAAAGGGTTCAACATACTTTGTGTTATTCAACACTTGCTACAATGTGCCTCAACACCTTGCCCTTATTCTCACCAACTAGGTGATGAAATGTGAAGAAGAAACTCATCTTCATGCCACCAACCAGGTGATGAAATGTACAACCTGTACTCTAATATCATTTGGCAACTTGCCACTCTGCCACCAACCAGGTGATGAAATGTACAACCCGTACTCTCCTTCATGCCATCAACCAGGTGATGAAATGTACAACCCGTACTCTAATATCATTTGGCAACTTGCCATTCATGCCACTAACCAGGTGAAGAAGGAACTCATCTTCGTGCCACCAACCAGGTGATGAAATGTGATGAAAGGTGATGAAGGAACTCACTGTTGTACCACCAACCAAGTGATGAAAGCAACTCACCATTCATTCCACCTACCAGAAGACAAGTGGTACAACTTGTACATGTGAACTCCTAGCATTCACAAATAATCAAAAACCCTCAAGCTTGACAACTCAACTAGGGGAGCACTTATGCCCAACAAGAGTTATAGTCACCAACAAAGTCTTATTGCAAGCCAACAACAACTTCAGTGCATGGCATACGAAGATCAAGCTATTCAGCCCTCTTGCATCTGCTTCATACATTTCTCCTCTGTAACAATGTAAACACTATAACTCGTAGAAAGCTTCACACACTCTTGATCAAGACAGTGTGAAACAAAACCAATTTATAGTGCCAATAAGAGCTTCATCAATGGAGGGCAACCACAATTCTCAAAAGCTTCACACACTCTTGATCAAGACAATGTGAAGCAAAACCAATTTATGATGCTAACAAGAACTTCATCAATGGAGGGCAACCACAATTCTCAAAAGCTTCACACACTCTTGATCAAGACAGTGTGAAGTAAAACCAATTTATGATGCTAACAAGAGCTTCATCAAAGGAGTTCAACCACAATTCTCAAAAGCTTCACACACTCTTGATCAAGACAGTGTGAAGCAAAACCAATTTATGTTGCCAACAAGAGCTTCATCAATGGAGGGCAACCACAATTCTCAAAAGCTTCACACACTTTTGATCAACACAGTGTGAAGCAAAACTAATTTATGATGCCAACAAGAGCTTTATCAAAAGAGTTCAATCACAATTCTTAAAAGCTTCACATACTTTTGATCAAGACAGTGTGAAACAAAACCAATTTATGGTGCCAATAAAAACTTCATCAATGAAGGGCAACTACAACTCGTAGAAAGCTTCATACACTCTTGATCAAGACTGTTCAAAGCAAATTCAATTTATATGGTTCATCCAAACCTTCGACTACTACAAGGTATGGCATGCATCACAATCTCTTGCTTAACAGTGTGGAAGCAAAATTTGTATATGTTATATCTCCCACATTTTCAAATTTCTAGTTTCCAAAAAAAAAAAAAAAAAAGAGGGAAATTCAACAAAGCTTCATCAATGGAGGACAACTACAATTTCTCAAAAGCTTCACACTATCTTGATCAAGATAGTGTGAAACAAAATCAATTCATGGTACCCAACAAAGCTTCACCACAAAAGCTTTACCAATGGAGGACAACTACAAATTCTCAAAAGCTTCACACTATATTGATCAAGATAGTGTGAAGCAAAATCAATTCATGGTACCCAACCAAAGCTTCAACTTTAAAGTTTCACCTACAAAGCTTCAACTCCAAAGCTTCACCTACAAAAGCTTCAACACAAAAGCTTCACCTACAAAGCTTCAACTCCAAAGCTTCACCTACAAAGCTTTAACACAAAAACTTCACCTACAAAAGCTTCACCCACAAAAGCTTCACCCACAAAAGCTTCACCCATAAAAACTTTACCCACAAAAGCTTGACCCACAAAAGCTTCACCTACAAAAGCTTCACCCATAAAAGCTTCACCAACAAAAGCTTCACCCACAAAAGCTTCACCCACGACAAAAGCTTCAAAGCTTCACCCACCACAAAAGCTTCACCTACAAAAGCTTCACACTATCTTGATCAAGATAGTGTGAAGCAAAATCAATTCATGGTACCCAACAAAGCTTCACCACAAAAGCTTCACCAACAAAAACTTCATCAATGGAGGACAACTACAAATTCTCAAAAGCTTGACACTATTTTGATCAAGATAGTGTGAAACAAAATCAATTCATGGTACCCAACAAAAGCTTCAACTCTAAAGTTTCACCTACAAAGCTTCAACTCCAAAGCTTCACCTACAAAAGCTTCAACACAAAAGCTTCACCTACAAAGCTTTAACACAAAAACTTCACTTACAAAAGCTTGACCCACAAAAGCTTGACCTACAAAAGCTTCACCCATAAAAGCTTCACCAACAAAAGTTTCACCCACCACAAAAGCTTCACACTATCTTGATCAAGATAGTGTGAAGGAAAATCAATTCATGGTACCCAACAAAGCTTCAACCTCAAAGCTTCAACACCAAAGCTTCACCCACAAAGCTTAATATATATATATATATATATATATATATATATATATATATATTTTTTTTTTTTTTTTTTTCAAAAATTCAAAAATTCAAAAATTCGAAAATTCGAAAAAAAAAATTAAAAAAAAAATTTTGAAAAAAAAAAAAATTGCCTAGGCCTCCTATTATTTGGGCCTAACAACTTTCATAACAAATATATATGAAGGAGGAGTTTTGGGCTACCATTTAGAAAGGAAATGCCTCATTCGTCAACTCCCTCAACCTGAGACTTGGGAGACTCCTACCATATGCTACTACACCTTAATATTCGGAAGTCTCACGACCACTCAGTGACTTGGATTTTTCAAGTCTCCAACCGAGAAGTTTTTCTCACTCGGGAAATTAAGGGAGCACTACCTCAACATACATGCTTCACTCACAAAGCTTCAACATACAAGCTTCAACAAAAGAAAAAAAATTCAAAGAACTTAGTGAAGAAGGTCTTGGTGTATTTAACACAATACGTTGAAATGAAGCAAAGCTTGTTTATTGATATCTCCGATAAGTTACAAATATGTACATATACATGAATCAAAATAAACAAACAAGAGGGAGCCTTCACATAGGTTGCTCAGGAGAAGTCTTAGCAGTCGGCAGAGCCCCAGAAAGAGGAGGCATCGGAGGGTGATTATTCGGAGCCTCAGTACTAGGTAGAACCCCAGAAGGATGAGGCACTGAATGTTGATCATTTAGAGCTTCATTACGCGGTACAGCCCCATAAGACGAAGGCAATAAATGCCTTTGGAACAAACCCACAAACCTCTGATGATCAAGTAAAATCTGACCATCAGATTCCTGCAGCTAGTCAAGCTTCTTCTTCATGTTTGTAGCACAGTCATGTGCGAGCCTGTGCAACTGTTTATTTTCATGCTTGAGCCCTCTGATCTCCTGTTTGAGACTTATCACTTCAGGCGCCAATGATTCAACTTGGTGGGTTCGAGCAAATAGGTGTTGGGCCATATTAGACACAGAACCTGCACACTGAACACTGAAAGCCAACTCATCAGACCATTTGGAAAAGTAGTCTGTTATCTTTGGGAATGAGAAGGTTTCTGGCCATTACCGCAGCGGTCATATCATTCTTCATCACAGAGTCCCCAATTGTAAGATGACCAGTAGGGGATAAGAAGGATTGGCGCTATATGTTGTCTTGAGAAGGCATGGCTGCCTCTTCACCAAAGTTCAAGTCAAAACGACGGTTGGATGGGTCAAACATTCTCAAAAATGATGAAGGAGAAATGAGGTGCAATAAATCTCTGAAGTAAGGGGAAAATTCCTACAAGCAATAACTCTCTGAATGTACTTCTTGCACACAATTGGTGCCCTTATAAAAGAAAGGGCAATAGGACCGTTGGTTCAAAAATCGAAGAGGCACCACTCTCCGGATTCCAAAGATGCACCACTTTCCACACGTAACATCAGCTCCTCGGATACTATAGATAACTTTGCTAAAGATCTCTAACAAAGTTTAGACACATAAATTTTGAAGGTCCAGCTACTCTACTATTACCCACAAGGGTAAAGGAACAACACCACTGCTTGATAACCAGAAAGTTCCTATGTGTGTCAACCTTCGTGCTCCGTGGCAAGGCAGACTGGCAAAAATGCCCAACCTTTACTCATATTCGAGAAAAAACTCCCAACAAGATTGTTTGCTAAAAAATCGAAAAAGCACCGCTCTCCGAATCTCGAGAGCCAGACTCCCAACAGGATTACTTGCTCAAAAATCGAATAGGCACCGCCCTCCGAATCTCGAGAGCCAAACTCCCAACAAGATTACTTTCTCAAAAATCGAAGAGGCACCGCTCTCCGAATCTTAAGAGGCAGACTCCCAACATGATTGTTTTCTTAAAAATCGAAGAGACACTGTTCTCCAAATCTCGAGAGCCAGATCCCCGACAAGATTACTTGTTCGAAAACCAAAGAGGCACTGCTCTTCGAACTTCGAGAGCCAGATTTCCTTGGATAAAACTTGTCTGCAATCTTCACACGCAAATCAGCTTTCCAGATACCACAGACCACTTTTTCAAAGTGCTTTGACAAAGTTAAAACACATGAAGCTTGCAGCTCCCACTACATTGCTATGACCAAGAAGGGTAAAGGAATAACATTACTACTTGTTAGGGAGACTCCTATATATGTTGGCCTTCATCCTTCACGGAAAGGCAGACTTGCAAAAATGCTCAACCCTTCCTCATATCTAAAAGGGCACTCCCAACGAAGCCTCTTGAAATACTCAGCTTTCTTCCCCCCCCAATAATACCTATGCAAACCAGCCACACTAGAGCCAAAGTATCTCATATCATCATGGTTAAAAGCAAAAGTATTCCATATCATGCTTTTTCCCTGTCTTTTCCTTTGGCCTTGTTCGTACCTACAAGACAAGGAGAAATAGAGCAATTAGTCAGCACTTGGAATTAAGCTTCCAGTCATAAACTGACTACCTGGAACCCCTTGCTTGATTGCTTACCTGGCATTGCTCTCGAGGACTCCTCTTCAACATCTTATGCTTCCAGATAAGATACCACATCTGCTTGAGGAACAGATAGGGCAAATGAGAAAGATACAATGAAGCATGTGGAGACAAACGTAACAGAAGACGTGCCGATACATCCACTACTTTGTTAACAGCAAAAGTATCCGATATCATTAGGGTCGAACGTACTCTAGATTTGATGGACTTGTTTTGACCCTCAAATTCTTAAGTCGGCCTTATACTCTAGAGGAAACCAGAAAACCCTCCAGCCCAGTTCAAGAATAAGCCTGTGGAAAGTTACTTCTTCAAAAGCAAAAGTATCTCATATTATCTCTTCTCCATTTGCTTCTCCTTATCCTTGTTGGTATTTACGACACAACGAGAAGGAGAACAATCAACCGGAAGTCGAAGTTGAACCTCTGATCTAGGTTATTTGCTTGGAAGTCTGATTGCTTACCTTGTCTGTTACTTCATTCGGCAAATCTCCTAGTTCGGTAACTTAGGGGACTCCTACTATAGGGTTTGTATCGCACTTGACCTAGCTCGAAACTACAAGTATGCTTCAAGTGAAATTGATACATTACCTTGTGCATCTTCATCGGTTAAAGATACCACCCCTGGATGGAGGAAAAGTACTTCCAGAGAAGATGCCACATCTACATATGAGACAGATAAGGCAAATGAAAATGATACCACACTTCGGTACTTAGAAGTTTCGTGATTACTCAATGGCTTGGATCTTGCAAGTCCCCAACCGAGGAGCTTTCCTCACTCTGGAACTTAGGGGAGCACTATTTATACCACACTTGACCAATCCTGAAACTACTGAGCACCGATCAACGTTATACCGTCAAGGACCCAGAAGAGTTTCCCTCCAACCAGGAGGCCAATCACAACACGACACGTGTCAAAGTCAGAAGCCAATCATAGCGCGACAAGTGTCAACATCAGAAGCCAATCACAACACGACACGTCTCAATATCAGAATGAAACTAGAAACTCTCTTCTATAAATAGAGATCATTCTCTCACAATATTTCCTAATGTCATTTGTACTAAATCATTCACTTGTACTCACTAAAGGAGAGCTTGAACCTATGTATTTGTGTAAACCCTTCACAATTAATGAGAGCTCATCTACTCCGTGGATGTAGCCAATCCGGATGAACCACGTACATCTTGTGTTTGCTTCCCTATCTTTATCCATTTACATACTTATCCATATTAGTGACCGGAGCAATCTAGCGAAGTTTACAAACTTAACACTTTCTGTTGTACCAAAGTCCTCACTGATCTTGTGCATCAACAAGTATCACTTTTGTTGCGCACTTGTGATAAGATTAAAAGCACACCACAAAGTTGCACACAAATGTTCTATTGACTTTCCTTATTAACACTAAGATTTGTCAATTGTAGCATGAAAATAAGGGTCTTTCCCACAGAAGATTATTTTATCTAACTACTTAAAATGTCACAAAAAATGGTTACTGTCACTACTGACCAGCCACCGAAAAATAATTATTAGACCGACTTACACTTATCTAAAGTCTACGCAATTTTATATGAACACACTAGACACACAGACACAAATGTTTAGGATTTTTGGAGTTGATTTGCTATTTAAATTAAATCGAACAAAAACAGGACAGAAACAAATTTTAAGCAATTCACAATTTAAGAAAAACGAGTTAGGGAATTGCTATCCACCACCAAATAATCGTGCAAACATGTTATGTTTCATTCAAATTCTTTTTATTTCAGGATGAAGATGCTTAAGTTGGCTCAATGTTAGAACTCAACCTATTACTCTTTCTTATGTAGTATGTTAAGAGAATGACGTTTTCAACTTAACTTAGTCCCTAGCATGCAATATAGAATGGCGTGTTCATAGATTTAACAAGTAGAAATCATTAAGAACGAAAAGAGTTTGAGTTATCACAAGACATCGTAAGTACTGGCGTTGTCTTACTTATCCTAGAAATTGGTTCACATGTTAATCGCAATTAACAAGTACTACTCTAGAGCATATGTAGGTCCTCATTCGACAAGGATAGGCACACACATATTCATAGCGTTAGAATTCTAGATATGCTTACTAAGTATGCATCCGTATAAAACACATAAAGAATTCATCAATGAGACAAGTAGTGAATCAATTTTCATCCATTCATAAAAGTAATTCAAACAAAATGTCATAACAAACTTGCAATCATATTCGGGGCTTCAAAACAGCCCCTAACTTCTAAAAATTAGTTACACAGAATCCTTAAATAAAACCAAAAGAAAGACATGAGTTCGAGAAGATAAAACCGAGAGAAGAGAATGCCAAGATTTCCTCCATCCTTTCCTTCCTTTTCGCAAATTTGCCTTGTCCTTTTTCTTTTCTATTTTTTTTCCTTCTCTTCTTTTTTTTTCAACGCTGCAACCTGTAGCCTTTCCCCTTTTTAACTTGCTGCCCCATTTTCTTCTCCTTAACTCACCCACTAATAGCCATTCAGTGATGGCAATAAGTGAGAGGAAATGGTAAAACAATTGTAACTCTTTTGGTAGCCTTTATGCCAATTACTCCCACTTAATCCTCATCTTTATTTTCATTTCCTCTTATATTTGAATAGGTGTCAGCTGGCTTGTTCTTGGTTGCATCAGTTTTGGCTGCTAGATTTGTTGGGTTTATTGCTTTCATTGCAGTTACAAACTGCTCAGTCTCTTGTGAACCTTTCAATGTTAAAATGGCTATAACTTCTTCTAAAAAAATGATATTAACAATCTGCGAAATGATCCAGAAAATAGACATCCGTAGCTTTCCAAGCATTTTTATTTGTTCACAATTTGCTTCCAAAGTCAGCTGACCTGCACAGGCAGTTTTGACGAATTTGTTACTTAAAATCCCACTTGTGCTATTTTTCTTTTCTTTGCTTGACAAATCCTACAAAACACAAAAACAAAGTAAATAGCTTAAAAATATAAGGAATTAACTAAGAAAAGAGAAGTGAATTTGATGTAAAATATATACAAATGTGAGCTTATCAAATACCCCCACACTTAGCTTTGCTAGTCCTCGAGCAAAACGAAGAAAATATGAAAATGTAGCAACATGAAAAATAATAGCTTCCCCCTATGTGACCCTCATAAAATTTCATGTAAGAAAACAAATCATCAAGAACCTTAGCTAGCACCAAACAAGCTAATCCAAGCTCATTTGCCTTATTCAAATGTTAGCATTAACCTTTTAATCATCCATGAAGTGTAGTGTGTGTAATAACCATGCTAATGCAATTTCAAGTTTTTTTTTTAAAACACCACATGCAACCTAGTGACCTTCTCACGGAACATACACTCAATCACACATATGTTTAGTTTAACGTGTTTCGCTCAAAGAATCAAATGTGAAAGATCTACCATAAGCTTGCATAAAAATTTCATCTCCACAATCATAATTGCAAAACTTAAATCAAGAGGACTTTTATTGGTTGTAATGAGGCTTAGGGAAAGGGTTATAGAAATGAAGGGATAGGTAAACACAAGTTCCAAGCTACATTGCAAGCAATTCTCTTGTTGAGATTTATAAGAACTCAAGTTCTCCAACCACTCTGCTAATACCTCCAACCACACCCCTAAATTGAAACTTAAAACAAAAACTTTAT
This sequence comes from Malus domestica, assembly GCF_042453785.1. Classification (NCBI taxonomy): domain Eukaryota; kingdom Viridiplantae; phylum Streptophyta; class Magnoliopsida; order Rosales; family Rosaceae; genus Malus; species Malus domestica. Next base: position 55,395,695 of record NC_091675.1, on the reverse strand, counting down.
ATTTGCTTTGTATACAATATTTCTTTTCTTTTTCTTCTTTTTCTTCTTTTTTTCTTTTTTTTTCTTTTTTTTCTTTTTTTTTCTTTTTGAATCAATTTGCACATAACTAAATACAAACATGAAATACTCCCACACTTATTCTTTTTCCAAACTTCTTCAAAGTACTTCACAAACATTTCTCATAAGACAATCTCACATTGCTCACTAGCTAGCTTGGAAATGGTAAGGAAAAATGTGTAAGGTATAAGGGTAGACATATCTGGTGATAAGAAATAAAAGGCTCAACATATACGGCTCAAATTGGCAATCTAATGATATCATTTTTCTTCGGGAAACATGCTCATTTGGGCCATGGTGATAAACCTAATGCCTCTATCATTTTCAAGTTCATGCAATCAAATGACAAACATTTCGAAAGATCATTACGCAAGTTCTAGAGATGTAAGTCACAGAAGTTCATCACACATGAAAGAACACACTTTCAATAGGCTCAAAAACTCACATAGGTTGTATATGGTCACTATATTCACATGCGAAGCTTTAAGTCATACTTTAGTTTCACATCAACAAGGCTATGTGGATTTGGTTTTTCAAAGATGATTAAACATGTACAAGGCTAACAAGAGAATAAGGAATTTCACATAACACATTCTTACTAAGTTCTTGATCACCGTGGTTCAAATTCAATCCAATTATATCATTGGGTCAGGAAACTAACAAAAATCTAATTCAAAACAATAAAGAAAATAAGACTATTTTTTTTTGGATTTTCACATTTTCAGATTTTTTTTTTTGGTTTTTTTAAAGTAAACAAAACTAATTAAGAAAACAAAAAGAAACAACACGGAAACAAATCAAACCAGTTCTTAGTCGAAGGTACGAAAATTTTCAATTTAGTCATGTTTTTTTTCAATCGTTACCCCCAAACTTAAACTAGACATTGTCCCCAATGTCAAAAAAACACAATAATGCATAAAATTAAAAATAAAATAAAATAGTAAGAAACAAAATAAAGCATTTGGACTGAAAACTTCCCCAATTTTCAGTAAAAGCAAGCGATGACCCCCAAACTCCAATTCTGCAATCAACTTCAAAGGTGGGCACTATAAAATTTTCCTACAAAGAAAAGAAATAATTCAGTTTAAGCATGCAAGAAAATTCAGAAAACAAAAACAAACTGAAAATTGAAAATGACATAAAAAGACAATGAATAGAAATATTGGGTTGCCTCCCAATAAACGCTTGTTTTTACATCTGTAGCCAGATGGTACCAAAAGTAATCATCCAAGGGGAGATGGTTCTTGGAGGGGTACAACCTCCACATCATGCTCCGCAAAAGACTCGTAATATGGCTTGAGTCTATGTCCATTCACTTTGAACATGTTTTCGGTCTTTGCACTTTGGGTTTCCACTGCACCATGATGAAAAATATTAGTTATAACAAATGGACCAACCCATCAAGAACGAAGCTTACCTGGAAATAACTGAAGGCAAGAATTAAATAGAAGAACTTTTTGTCCAATGGCAAAGCTCTTCCTTGATATCATCTTATCATGAAATGCCTTTGATTTCTTCTTGTATATTCAACTAGACTCGTATGCATCATTCAAGATTTCGTCTAACTCATTCAATTGAAGCTTTCTATGTTGTCCGACAACACTCATGTCCATGTTGTAGGCTTTGATCGCCCAATAAGATTTGTGTTCTAACTCTACTAGAAGACTACATGGTTTCTCATAAACTAACCGAAATGGGGACATTCCAATAGGAGTTTTATAAGCAGTCCTATAAGCCCACAATGCATCGTTCAAGCGCATGCTCCAATCCTTCCTACTAGGACTCACAATTTTCTCCAAAATTTGCTTCACCTCACAATTTGATACTTCTGCTTGACCACTAGTTTGTGGATGATAAGGTGTAAACACCTTAAGTGTGACATTGTACTTCTTAAGCAACGCTTCAAATGTTCTATTGCAAAAATGACTCCCTATATCGCTGATGATTGCTTTAGGTATTCCAAATCTTGCAAAGATGTTAGTCTTAATAAAGTCTGAAACAACTCTTGAATCATTTGTTTTGGTGGCTTTTGCTTCCACCCATTTAGAAACATAATCCACAGCCAATAAAATGTAAAGAAAACCATTAGAAGATGGAAAATGTCTCATGAAATCAATGCCCCACACATCAAAAATCACAACAATCAAAATAGGGGTTTGTAGCATTTGATTTCTTGGGCCCAAGTTACCTGTTTGTTGACAACGATCACATGTTGCACAAAACTCGTACGCATCCTTAAACAAACTAGGCCAATAAAAACCATTCTCTAACACCTTAAGAGTTGTCCTCTTTGCTCCAAAATGGCCGCCACATGCATAAGAATGACAAAAAGTTAGAATAGATTTAAACTCAGATTTGGGGACACACCTTCTAATCAATTGATCAAGACAATATTTCCACAAATAAGGATCATCCCACTCGTAGTATTTGGCAATTTTGACAAGCTTATCTTTCTGAGCACGTGTAAAATCATTCGGAATCTTTTTGGTGACCTTGTAATTGATAATATCTGCATACCAAGGGTCAGTAGCCTTTAATGAAAACAATTGCTCATCCGGAAAACTCTCATGTAAAGGGTGAGATCTTCCTCTGTGTTTGAATGCACAAGTCTGCTAAGATGATCTGCTATAACATTCTCACTCCCTTTCTTATTCTTGATCTCCAAGTCAAACTCTTGAAGTAGAAGTATCCATTGAATGAATCGCAGTTTTGCATTTTTTTTTTTTGTGAGTGGATACTTCAAAGTTGCATGGTCAGAAAACACAATAACTTTAGTCCCAATCAGATAAGATCTAAATTTTTCTAAAGCAAATATAACAGCTAAAAGCTCATTCTCTGTTGTTGAATAATTCAACTGTGCATCATTGAGTGTTCGAGATGCATAATAGACGACATGTGGCACTTTGTTGACACGCTGCCCTAGAACTGCATCGACGGCATAGTCTGAAGCATCGCACATCAACTCAAAAGGTAAACTCAAATGTGGTGGTATGATCACATGAACCGTGGATAACAACTCCTTAAGCTTGTTGAATGCTACCACACACTCTTCATTCATATCAAATGTGCATCCTTTTTAAGTAAACGGCACAAGGGTCTAGAAATCATTGAGATGTCCTTCATAAACCTACGGTAGAAACTTGCATGTCCAAGAAAATAACGAACCTCCCTAACGGTAGTAAGAAGGGGTAAAGAACTAACAAGTTATACTTTAGATTTATCAACTTCAATTCCATTTTCAGATATGATATGCTCTAGAACTAATCCATGTGAAACCATGAAATGACATTTTTCCCAATTTAAGACCAAATTAGTTTCTTGACAACGTTTTAAAACTAGTGACAAATTATGTAGACATGTATCAAAAGAATCATCATAAACTGAAAAATCATCCATGAACACTTCAATTATTTTCTCAATCATATCAGAAAAGACACTTACCATACACCTTTGAAATGTGGCGGGAGCGTTGCAAAGTCCAAACGGCATCCTCCGGTATGCAAATGTGCCAAAGGGACATGTGAAAGTTGTCTTTTCTTGATCCTCCGGAGCAACTGCAATCTGATTATATCCAGAATAGCCATCAAGAAAGCAATAATAAGAATGACCAGCTAACGTTTCTAACATTTGATCAATGAATGAGACTAGAAAGTGATCCTTGCGTGTGGTACTGTTTATCTTCTGATATTCTGTACATACTCTCCAACTATTTTGCACATGTGTATGCACTAGCTCATTAGCTTCATTCTTAACAATTGTGACTTCGGATCGCTTCAGAACTACTTGAACATGGCTCACCAACTTGCTGTCCTTGATAGGATATATGATGCCAACATCAAGAAGTTTGATAACCTCTTTCTTGATAACCTCCATCATGAGTGGGTTCAAACGGCGTTGAGCTTCCTTTGTTGGTTTTACACCTTCCTCCAATAGAATCCTATGCATACATGTAGCTGGATTTATACCTTTAATATCTGCAATGCTCCAAGCTATGGCAGTTTTGTGATCCTTCAGTACCTAGATTAGTTTCTCCCTCTTTCTACTGTGAGTTGTGATGATATGATGACTGGTAATGTTTCATCCTCTCCCAAAAATGCATACTTCAATTGTTCAGGAATCGGTTTAAGCTCCAATTTGGGTGCCTGAATCATAGAATGAGGAGTTTTTTCGTTAGAAGTAGGAAGAGAAATAAAATAGGAAGAAGACTTACCACGGACTGGTGAAAGAGACTCAAGGGCTGCCACTGTCTGGATTAATTCTTCTTCACTATGCTCGGAATAATTAAGATGTCCATGTGTAATGCTATGCACTAACGCCTTCTCTAAATTATCTTGTCCCACACCTTCATTAAAACAATCCTGCACAAAATTGTCAAACACATCAATAGACAAACAATATTCAAAATCACTAGGGTACCTCATAACATTGAAGATTTTGAACTTGACGTTTTCTCCACCAATTTTCATGGTTAAGGTACCATCGTAGACATCAATCTTCATACGTGCCGTTCTAAGGAATGATCTTCCCAATATAAGAGGAAGTGTAGTAGGCATAGGGTCTTGTTCCATCTCAAGAACAAAAAAGTCAGCAGGAAAAATGAGCTCATTCACTTGCACAAGTACATCCTCCAATAGGTCTGTGGGATATCTATTTGAACGATCTACCAACTGGATTACTACATTTGTTTCCTTCAAGTATCCAATTTTCAATGATTCATACACTGAATATGGCATCAAATTGATGGATGCACCAAAATCACACAATGTTCTCCCAAACTCTTTCCCTTCGATTACACATGGAATGGTAAAGCTATCGGCATCTTTCAACTTCAGTGGCAGCTTCCTCTGTAAAACAGCTGACACTTCCTCGCTTAATGCCATATTTTCTTGATCATTGAATCTCCTCTTGTTCGTACAAAGCTCTTTAAGGAACTTTGCATACTTGGGCACTTGTTTTATGGCATCTAAAAGAGGTAAGTTCACTTGGACTTTTCGGAAAGTATCCAAAATTGCCTTATTAGTTTGCTCTTTCTTAGACTTCATAAACCTACGAGGAAAAGGAACAGGGACACCTGAGTTAAATGAATTTTGAACTTCTTTACTTACCTTATCAGAATCTTTTGTGTTCAATTCTGTAGCTTTGGAAGACTTTTTAGTTTCTGTTGAAGCCTCATCTTGCTCTAGATTCTTGGTTTGTAACTCCCCTTGCTCATTTGTATCTTTTCTAGTCCTCTTTTGCATCCTTCATTGCTCAAAAACTTCTTTTCCAGTCCTTAAAGTCACAACATTCATCTGTTTCGCATTTGGATTCACCACGGTCTAGCTAGGCAACCTTCTTGGTTGGTGTTGTTGCCCCATCAAACTTGCTAACTGACTTATTTGGTGCTCAAGGTTTTCAATTGCTTTGTGTGTTTTCTGTTGATGAGATTGAGTAGAGTTAGCTAAAGAAGCAATTAAATCCTCAAGAGACTTACTTGGAGCTTGTTGTTGTTGAGGCTGAAATGGTGCATACGGTCTTGCTTGAAAGAAGCCAGGTGGACGTTTATAGTTATTAGGAACATATCGTTGTCTGTTGTCTTGATTGTTCCACTTTAAGTGTGGATGATCGCGCCACCCCGCGTTATAGTTGTTGGGGTATGGATCATACTTTTGCCTTTGTTGCCCCTGAAACCTTCCTAATGCATTAGCTTGCTCAAGACCACCTTGATCCATCAATGAAGGGCACATGTCCGTGGCATGTCTCATCATTGAACATACACCGCACACCTATTTTGGAGCCACCATAACATGTTGCACAAGATTAGTCAAGTTAGCTAATTGTAATTCAATACTAGAATTAGCACTTACCTCATTAACTTTCTTAAAAGGTAGCTCATCTCTCCCTCCAAATTGTCGTGTATTGCCAGCAATGTTCTTTAATAATGCCTTAGCATTTGTTGGTGTCTTGTCCATGAATGCTCATCCACTTGCTGCATCAAGCATTACACGATCAGTACCACACAATCCTTCATAAAAATATTGTATTAAAAATGCTCTGAAATTTGATGATTAGGACAAGATGCAACTAAATGTGTGAATCGCTCATAGTAATCTCCATAGGGTTCTCCATGTTGTTGTCGGATTGCACATATGTCTTTCCTTATGCTTGCAGCTTTTGTGGCCAGAAAATATTGCTCCAAGAATGCTTGCTTCACCTAGTTCTATGTGTTCATTGATCCCGAAGGTAAATTGTAAAGCCACTCCTTTGCCTTAGCTTCTAATGTAAATGGGAATGCCCTCAACTTAAATTGCTCCTCATCCGCATTTGATGGTCTCATTCCCGAGTATACCACGTGAAAATCCTTGAGATGCTTGTTGGCATCCTCTGTTGAGAAGCCATGGAACTTAGGCAAGTAGTGAATCATGTCGGACTTGAGCTCAAATCCTCCTTCTGCATTTGGATATGTGAAGCACAATGGTTGTTGATTTGTATATGGTGTTGCCAACTCCCTCAAAGTACGGTTATCAACCATGCCTTCTTGTGGTTCTTCCTCCTCTTCTGAACTCAAATGTGGTGGAGAAAATGGTGGTAAAGACACTGATGCACGCTTCTACTTGATTTTTCTTTGAAGCTTTCGAAGTGTTCGTTCAAGCTAAGGATCGTAGGAAGCAAGATCAATGCTCTTGGACCTTTGAGTATGCATATACTACGAAGAGTACCTGAAATAAAAACAAAAACAAAAACACTAATTAGGCAAGAAAAGAAAACAATAGAAAAATAAGTAATTAGAAATAACAATCCCCGGCGACATGGCGCCAAAATTTGATAAGATTAAAAGCACACCACAAAGTAGCACACAAATGTCCTATTGATTTTCCTTATTAACACTAAGATTTGTCAATTGTAGCATATGAAAATAAGGGTCTTTCCTGCAGAAGATTGTTTTATCATGTCGAACAAAAATAGGACAGAAACAAATTTTAAGTAGTTCACAATTTAAGAAAAACAAATTAGGGGAATTGTTATCCACCACCAAATATGCAAACATGTTATGTTTCATTCAAATTCCTTTTATTTCAGGATGAAGATGCTCAAGTTGGCTCAACGTTAGAATTCAACCTATTACTCTTTCTTATGTAGTATGTTAAGAGAATGGCGTTTTCAACTTAACTTAGTCCCTAGCATGCAATCTAGAATGGCGTGTTCATAGATTTAACAAGTAGAAATCATTAAGAACGAAAAGAGTTTGAGTCATCACAAGGCATCGTAAGTACTGGCGTTGTCTTACTTATCCTAGAAATTGGTTCACATGTTAATCGCAATTAACAAGTACTACTTTAGAGCATATGTAGGTCCTCATTTGACAAGGGCAGGCACACACATATTCATAGCATTAGAATCCTAGATATGCTTACTTAGTATGCATTCGTAGAAAACACATAAAGAATTCATCAATGAGACAAGTAGTGAATCAATTTTCATCCATTCATAAAAGTAATTCAAACAAAATGTCATAACAAACTTGCAATCATATTCGAAACTTCAAACCAGCCCCTAACTTCTAAAAATTAGTTACACATAATCCTTAAATAAAAAAAATAAAAAAAAAAGACATGAGTTTGAGAAGATAAAACCGAGAGAAGAGAATGCCAAGATTTCCTCATTCCTTTCCTTCCTTTTCACAAAGCTGCCTTGTCCTTTTTCTTTTCTATTTTTTTTCCTTTTTTTCTTTTTTTTTTCAACGCTGCAACCTGCAGCCTTTCCCCTTTTTAACTTGCTGCCCCATTTTCTTCTCCTTAACTCACCCACTAACAGTCATTTAGTCATGGCAATAAGTGAGAGGAAATGGTAAAACAATTGTAACTCTTTGGGTAGCCTTTATGCCAATTACTCCCACTTAATCCTCATCCTTATTTCCATTTCCTCTTATATTTGAATAGGTGTCAGCTGACTTGTTCTTGGCTGCATCAGTTTTGGCTGCTAGATTTATTGGGTTTATTGCTTTCATTGCAGTTACAAACTGCTTAGTCTCTTGTGAACCTTTCAGTGTTAAAACGGCCATAAATGCTTCTACAAAATGATATTAACAATCCCCGAAATGCTCCAGAAAATAGACATCCGTAGCTTTCCAATCATATAAGGCTCATTCTCTAATTCATTTTGAGCCGTTCACAACTTGCTTCCAAAGTCAGCTGACCTGCACAGGCAGTTTTGACGAATTTGTTACTTAAAATCCCACTTGTGCTATTTTTCTTTTCTTTGCTTGACAAATCCTACAAAACACAAAAACAAAGTAAATAGCTCAAAAATATAAGGAACTAACTAAGAAAAGAGAAGTGAATTTGATGTAAAATATATATAAATGTGAGCTTATAAACTTGGCTACGTCACTCTCACGTGACGGCCAACACGTCTCGACTCCAGTCGGGGTGTGTCAATATGATCAAGGGACAAACATTTTCACAAATATTTTTACACTTTTTTTAAAACCTTTAGATTACAAAACATCCAAAGGTTCATATTCATTCATTAAATGACATGGATGCTTAAGTGGATTTTAACTAATATTAAACATAAAAATAAAATTTAAAAAGCATAAAATATGGAAGGTAATTAAAAATAAAATTAAAAAGGAAGAAACCTTTGTTTTAAGTGTGCAAACAAGAAAGGAGGTAGAACTCCATTGATTTGAAGTATTGTAACCTCCATCTCCCTCTTTGCCGATAAGGTCTGCAACTTTCATAGGATTGATATGAAATTTTGATGCCTACTACAACGAATCAAGCTATTACTCTCTTGAATCTTCATTACATAAGAAAAACGTACGAAACCCTAAACCGTATATTATTGTTCATATATGTAGGGTGATTAATTACGTTTTGCAAAATCTTTTTAGTTTTGTCGATTTAGGTCATTGATTCTGCTTTTTTAAGCTTTTCGAATCAAACAAACAACTTGATTTCATTCGTCTATGCTTTCAATTTTATTTTATTTTATTATTATAGCAGTTTCGTTTCCGTTGAGTATTAATCTTATCCCTAGTATCACTTTTTTTTTTAAATCATTCTTTTTTTGTTATTTATTAGGGTTCATTTTTTATAAAATGAAGGAGGAGATTTCATCCAAGGCATGGCAGGGAGGGAGATGGAGGTTACAGTATTTTCATGTTTTTGTTTTTCTTATTTTTTTTTATTTTTACGCTAGGTTCAAAGTTTGATTATTGGTTTTTTCAATTTTATCCTATTAGATATTAATTTTTAATTTAGATTAGTGTTTTCTTTATTAGTTATAATCTGCATCATCATCCAAGTCATTTAATGTTTAAAACTCTCCACATCACTCTTAATTTAGACCGTTGAATGTTATAAAATCTAAAGGCTACAAGGAAGTGTAACAATATTTGTCGAAATATTTGTTCCTTAATTCTATCCCTATATATATATATATGTTCTTCTTTTAAAAAATATATTACTCAACAATTATATATTAAATATTAAATTTAATTAATCTACAATATGTAATAAATTTATTAAATCCGCCTAGTCTGCCTAGACCTTGCATAGCCGCCTAAGCGCTAGGCCCCAGTTGGCCGCCCGACTAGCGCCTAGCGTCTTTTAGAACTATGTAATTAATATATTAAATAATTTAATATATATCGGCTTGGTTTTTAGACCACCAAAATTGAAACTGAACCAACCAATTTCGGTTTAGTTCGATTTTCTTAGTTCAGTTCATTCCCTTGGTTTAAAGAAAACAATGTGAGGAAGAAGGGTATTTGATTGGTGGAATAGTAGAATTGTTGTGTTTAGTTGGTGGAATTGATGTGAAGAAGAAGGGTGTTTGGTTGGTGGAATGGTAGATTTGTTGTGTTTGGTTGATGGAATTGGTTTGAAGAAAAGCTCCTGGATAATGTGAGTAAGAAGGGTGTTTGGTTGGTGGAATATTGGTTGTGTTTGGTAGAGAGTTATGAGATAGTTAAAGAAAAGCTCCTTGACAATGTGAGGAAGAAGGGTGTTAGGTTGGTGGAATATTAGTTGTGTTTGGTAGAGAGTTATGAAATAGTTAAATAATGATAGACATTATTATATTATTGGACCACTTAACATAGTAAGTACTAGTATATGCCACACACAAAATGCGTGTTAAATATTTTATTTTTTAATTTTTTAAAATTAGAGATGTTAAAATCACTTACCATTTATTGTATTATCCTTTTATTATAGATGAAACACATTTCACGTGGTTATAAATAAATAGAAAAAAAAAGATTAAGTACGTAAAACTCCCAAACCTTTTAGTGTCATTCCAAATTAGTCTCCACATTTTTAAACATTTCAAACAAGTACTAGACCTGACATTCATGTTGTGTTTTCCGTGTTCGTGTCGTTTTCGTGATATACCCGATATCTTAACAGATCGTGTCGTGTAATACTCGTTAAAGTAAATGGGTAATATGACTTGACCCAAAATCGACCCGTTAATATTATCAGGTAATATGACCCGACCCGTTACCTATTAAAGAAAATATATTTTAAATCAATAAATAATGGAAATGAAAAACATAATTTAACCCAAATAAATAGAAAACATAATACTAAATTAGTATATGCATACTACATTGTCAAATAAATATTACTTCAAAACATATAAAAAAAATATTTGTCTTTCAAGTATTACATACCCCAAAATAAGAGCCTAATGAAAAAACATTAGTATATCACTACAAAATACCAAATGCTCAAGGATTTGCAAAATGAAGGGAGTTGCGTGTCAAGGTTGCGGAACCTTACACGTTTTTTACAATAAAACCCTTCAATTTCAATCAATGAGAAATTGTATTGAACTTTGACTTGATATATTGTCTTCAAGAGTTATATTAACGATGTTTTTATTAAGGATTTTCCACCTTAACATTCTCTTCCACATAAACTAAGCATAAAAAACTAAACATTATAAACCATTCAAATATTTTTGGTATTTTTAAATTACTTGATATTTTTATTTTTAATGTGTTTTATAATTTTTTTAATCTCACTCTTTGCCCATAGTATACGATAAAAATAAATAAATAAATAAAACTTAATTTTTTTTAAAATTTATATGTAATAATAATGCAGCAACACATATTTAATATGCAATATATACATATACACTATGTCTACTGTATTTTATAGTAAGTTTTTGAGTAGTTTAAAAAATTAAAATCATCAAAATCATCAAAATAACTTTTTTCTTAACGTGTCGAAATGGGTTACTCGCGTGTCACCCTCGTATAAACCTGTTAAGGACCCGTTATTAGCGGGTTCTTATTGTTTGACCCAACAACGACCCAATTAGTTATTGTGTTGACTCGAATCCTGTTATTTTCGTGTCGTTTCCTTGTCGTGTTAACAGGTCGTGTAAGAAATTGTCAGGTATAACAAACACTAAACCTACTGAAAATTGGCTTTTTAGCCAAAATGGTCCCTGAGATTTGCATAACTCCTCATTTGGTCCCGGAGATTTCAAATCAATAGAAGTGGTCCCTGAGATTGTCCCTCATCCATCATTTTGGTCCTTCTGTTAAAAACTCCGTTAAGTGTCCCGGAGCTCTTTACCGGAAGTTTGGGCAATTTTCAAAGCTTCGTAACTCAATCGTTTCTTAACCAAATTTGACCCATAATATATCAAAATGAAGATAGGAAAGTGTAGAATAAGATTATACCTATTTGGAAGCCCAATGGTTGCCAAAGATGGTCAGAAAATAGCTTCAAAGTTGACTGATCCGAGGGAAAACTGAAAAACTTGCCTGAAATTAGGTAAACTTTAAACGTTCATAACTTCTTTAATACTCAATGAAATTAATTAATTCAAAAACAAAAACTATACTTCTTAATGAGATGAAAAGAATGGTACCTTTTCAGCTACTAACTCGTCGTGGTTTGGCCGAAAAACAGCTCAAAAGTGGTTGTCTTGGTATCGAGTTAGCCACTTTCGAGCCGTTTGTAGGCCAAACCACAAATATTTAGTCGTAAAAAAAGTACCATTCTCTTCGTCTCGTTGAGAAGTATGATTTTTGTTTTTGAATCACTTGATTTCGCTGAGTATTGAAGAAGTTATAAACGTTTAAATTTTACCCTGTTTTTGGTCAATTTTCCAGTTTTCCCTCGGACCAGTCAACTTTGAGTCTATTTTCTGATCATCTCTGGCAGCCATTGGGCTTCAAAATAGGTATAATCTTATTCTACACTTTCCTATCTTCATTTTGATATATTATGGGTCGAATTTGGTTAAGAAACGATTGAATTACGAAGCTTTGAAAATTGCCCAAACTTCGGGCCAATAGCTCCGGGACACTTAACGAAGTTTTTAACGGAATGACCAAAATGATGGGTGGTGGACAATCTTAGGGACCACTTATATTGATTTGAAATCTCAGGAATCAAAGTGAGGAGTTATGCAAATCTCATAGACCATTTTGGCTAAAAAGCCTTGAAAATTTCACACTTGTTAATCCCCCCAGTTAAACATCTATTAAATTAGCTAGGATTACTTGGTCTTCAAAATTAATAGAAGGTCATGGAAGCATAGCCTCCACCAACTAATGGTTACCACCAACCCTATCATGCCATCACCTCCAAACCCAACACAAAACCACCAACTCCACCTTACAACTCAAGCCGCTAACATAAAAAATAAGGTCATGGAGGTTGATAAAATGATGGACTGCCATAATGTGGCCACCACCATTTTCATTACCCATAAAGAACTGGAAGCTTTACACGATGAAAGATAAAATCACATGAACATAAACAAACTTGTTGAAACCTTATCTGAATTCTTAACCCTCTTTTTTGTTAAGAGATTGCCCTCCTAATTTAATTTCAATTTTGGTCTATTTTTTATTCAATTCAATACATGTTCGATCATTAGATTCCATATTATATCATTTATATTCGAAATTTATATTTTGAGGCAACTAATATTAATAATGTCCATGATACACCCTGTTGATGTGTTTTGAATAGGCTTTTTAGCTAAAATGGTCCATGAGATTTGCATAACTTGTCACTTTGTTCCCTGAAATTTGAAATAGATAAGAGTTTGTCCTTGAGTTTGTCCACAATCAATCATTTTGATCATTCCATGAAAAATCTCCATAAAATAAAAATAAAATGATAAAAAATACCCTCAATTTTGGTTAAATCATTTTGGCCTATTGTTTATTAAATTGAGGGTAATTTTTGCATTTTGATCCTTATTTAACATAATTTATTACCCAAGCACCAAAATGATTGATGGTGGACAATTTCAATGACCACTTCTATTGATTTCAAATCTTAGGAATCAAAATGATGAGTTATGCAAATCTCAGGAACCATTTTAACTAAAAAGTTATTTTGAATATAATCTAAGTTTGAAAAATTAACGGATATGACATTTGTAATATATTAGACACTTATTTAGAATATTTAAAAAGATCGAACCAATTTGAATCAACACTAAAAATTTTGAGGTTTTAAGTAATTAATCCATAAAGTAAGTCAAACAACGTAATAGAATAAACTGAGGTTCAACTCAATCCTCGCCTTGGTATCTCTCTGTCAAAATTCAAAACGTAATAGAATAATCTGTCTGTCAAACCTCAAAAGCTGAAAACTCAGGGCGTGCCGAGGCTGATGCTGCTCTGCTGCGTTTAATTTATCAAAATGGTGAGTGAATTTCTTTTCTGCGTTTAATTAATATTCGGTTGATTGATTTGATTTGATACATAACAATAACCCTAACAAATGATAACGAATGATAAGATGGAAGCACAGGAGGTGGAGGTGGAGGTGGAGGCGCAGGCGGCGACTGAAAGTGGCGATCAACAAATCAAGCTTTATTCCTACTGGAGAAGCTCTTGCTCCTACCGTGTCCGAATTGCTCTCAACTTGAAAGGTCAAAATTTTCCCCTTTTTTCTAAAAGAAAAAAAAGTAAGTATTCATTCAATTGTTGGTTCATTCATGCAATAATTTATTATGTACTGAATTAATAATAATTAGGGTTGAAATACGAGTACAAAGCTGTAAACCTGCTGAAGGGAGAGCAATTCAGTCCCGGTTAGTTTAGTTTAGTCCCTCCCTCTCCCTCCTATGACAATTGACGAACACCTAACTCAATTGTTGTAATTCTGTTTAAATTATTTACTATAATTTGGTTGTTTGCAAATTGCAAATTGTTGCAATTAAGCAGAGTTCAGAAAGCTGAATCCGGTCGGGTATGTGCCTGTGCTTGTGGATGGGGACACCCTTGTTGCTGACTCATTTGCCATCCTAATGGTAATTGGTACCTCTTGTTTCTACTTTCTCCTCTATCTTCTTATTACACTTGTTGATTGCTTCTCCTCCATCCAAAATCCAAATACCCAATATTCCATTGCATTGCATTAATCTTCTTCTTTATCTAGCATTTAGAAGAAAAGTACCCGCAACATCCATTGTTACCGCCCGATCTTCAGAAAAGGGCTATCAATTACCAGGTCAGGCCTAACAGCTTCTTTCTCTTCTCTTTTTAATTGTTTATACCTTTTCTCAACTATTAGTATTACCAATACAAAGGAGAAAGAAACCAAACAAAAATAGATGTATGCATATAGTCCTTGAAAACTACCCTTCCGTTATACTATGTTTTGCCATTTAGAACTAATTGGGCGCATCATGCACTTAATGCCTTTAAAATAGGCGGAGTGACTTAATTTCTTGGTGCAATACAAGTAATTGTGCTAATGTTACAGTGAGAACATAAATGCTTAACAAGTTGCAGCCACGGCATAGCCAATTGGTAACCATACATCTCCTCCGATCATGAGGACCCCAGCTCAATTAATCTCTCTGCCAAATGTTGTAACTGATGAAGATATGGTCTTCAGTGTGCCTGCGACAACCCTCAGTATCATTGGCTGAGTTCATTAGTTATATTATGGTTTCCAATTTTTTCCTTTTGACTTGGCAAAACATTTGCAACTTTCCCAGAACTGCACTGATGAGTATGCTATGGCCTACACAGCTACACACATATGTGGATCAGTTGCTTTTATTGTGATTTTGAGGAATGGAAAATTAGTTTCACCTGTATTGGTGCTTAGTACTATATTGTGTTTAGCACACTGAGTGATGCTAATTCAACTAAGGAAAAAGTACCATGCCCTGCCCCTGGGATATATTACTAGTAATTTAAGTTTCCAATTATAACTGTGGAATGTTTATTATTCTGACCAAATAACTTATCTAAAATATGTTATAGTAAGATTCTTAAATGTATGTTCAAAATTTTAATGCTATTAGCATGTCCCTTATCACCTGATATGCAGGCTGCAAATATTGTTTCCTCAAGCATACAACCTCTACAGAATCTGGCTGTACTGGTAATTAGCTGGATCAAATATTGAGTTCACTTCTCATGATACTATTATAACCTAAATGATATGGATCTTGTTTTGCTGCTTTTCCAACTTACAGAAGTACCTTGAAGAAAAAGTTAGTCCCGATGAGAAAATTGAATGGGTTAAATTTCATATTGGAAAAGGCTTTTCAGGTATGATTTTACAAGGCTATCGATTCATCCCTCCCCTAGAATAGATATAATGATATTTCCACCTCAAACTTGCTTCTCTATTCCCCAACTCACCCCAACTGTGCGAGATTTATCAAACCACAAGATATGTGATACTTTCATGTCTTTCAGCACTTGAAGAACTGCTGAACAACCATGCAGGAAAATATGCCACTGGAGATGAAGTTTACATGGTCTGTTTGCTCATTTTGTCCTTTTTCTTTTATTCTCGCTTTTCAGAAAAAGACTCGCAATCGTTTTCTATGTTGGAAAATAAGAAAACTGAGAGAAACATTTTGAAATAATTTGTCTCAAAAACTAGAGTAACCACAAAAAAACCATTTTTGAGGCAGGTCTGAGGTTACTGGTATTTTTTTATTATGGTAGGCTTTAGATTGATGGAAGTTTGGGTTTGGGTAACCAGAAGAGTTTATGGGGAATGAATGTTTTGGGGTTTCTGTGATTCTAGAGAAATAAAGAATAAGAGGAGGTGAAGAGAGAAGAAAGGACATACCAAGGCACCAAAAGATATACATATTTATGGGCTTATAATAGGACTTCCAAATACTCCTATAAGTACTAAGAGTCCCATTAAGTATGAGAGCATATGGAAATTGATGGGTTTTACAAAAAAGTTGGTGGAGTAAAGATGTTTAGGTGTATATGATGTAGACTTTTGAAGAGTCCATAGCAGTTTTGTGATTTTCAAAAAGTCGTTGCATGAACCCTAAAACTTGAGTAGCATGTTTGCATGGCAATGTCACTTTCTAATGTTCCACAGAACAAATGTTAGTGTGAAATTACTTTATCTCTAACATATTGACAAATATTTGCAGGCAGATTTGTTTCTGGCACCCCAGGTTTATACAGCCATTAGGTTCCAGCTAGACATGGTACTTACCATTCGATTCTTATGCAAGTTACAACTGTTGCAAATGAACATTTATTCACTTGATTCGCATGATGATGGAAACTATCCAGTTTTGTGGTGTTGTAATGTTTCCATCACATGATCAAGTTGTTGTCGTTTGGGTCAGAAATCAAGTTCCTATCTGATCCAACTTTCAGGAGCAACCTGTCTTTCTTCTATTTTTAGCTATATTATTTTTCATAAGAAACAGTAAGAGATCGTTTTTGACATTCATATCTGTTCTTATGATATGAATGGTAGCTTTTCACATTGACGTGGAAATTGTAGTGTTAATTAATTAGGGGTTTATATCAAGGTAGGTTTACCACAACTAAGGTACTTAAAGGGACTTGGTTAAGAAAAGGTACATGCAGAGAGTGCACCAAACGTCTCTTTCCTTCAGAATAATACAAACAGCTTATCATTCATATTTCTTTAGCCCTTGATATGTAAATTTAGAATAACCATATCTCTCTCTCTCCCTGTTGTGCAGACTCAGTTCCCCCTTTTGGCCAGGTTGCATGAGGCATACAAAAAGATACCGGCATTCCTAGATGCTATACCAGAAAAGCAGCCGGATGCTCCTTCTCCATAGTTAAAAAATTGGGTTGAAGAGGTTTGAATTAACATTTATTAAGTTACTCTCTTGGTTAGAGTATAGCATATATCTAATGTTCTGGTAGCATTTGACGTATATGTGAGGCACCATATGAACGAAATGCTTATTGTTGCTTTTGTGTTGATTGGTGCTTCAGGGACCCTGTTTGAAATTGTCGGTTCCATTCTTCTGAAACTTCCTTTTTAAAATCAGATGAAGCTTGTCCATCCCTAAGTGCAGCATAAAGGGTCGACAATTAAGGTCTGAGTTGAGGCATTTGAAATGTAGTATATCACTCAGGTGTTGGTCCTGTCTAAATAAGGATTATCCCATGATGGAACAATGATGAAACTGTAGAATGTTGTGTTTGAAACGTTGAGTGATGTAATGGTTTGGAATGTCTGTCAAAGTAGTCTTTTGAAGTACACATCAAATGTACTTGGACGATACAGCGTCCTGTATTCTCGATACAATGACTTGTCAGTTGTTTAGCAATCGGGTGTGTATATATATATACACACATACATTGGCTAAATGATTTAATGACGTGTCAGTTGTTTAGCAATCGGGTGTGTGATTTAAATGATTTTGAATGCGTACTCTTAACAAGGGAAGAATTCCCAATGCAGGCTGAGATATTGAAGATAATCATCTCAAATTTAATAGAGGAGAAGAGAGAGTGATGGGAATACCCTAAAATAATGCAGGCAGGCAGCACGTTAGATTAATCTTCATAAAAGTTTAGGTAAAACTAAAATTCAAATTATTATTTAACGGAAACAACGTGGAACACGCGGAATTGAAGCTCTAGAGAGAAGGAACCCTGATGACGGGGAAGAAAGGAAGGAGGGAATAAGGTGGGCCGGCGGAAGCCATGGAACAATGGAAAGGGTCAAACGTAAGACAGTGACCACTGTATTTCTTTGAACGGTGCCGCAACTATCACTTCCGGCAAGAAGAGAGAAGATGGGTTGGGTAGGAGTAGAGGGATTATGCAAGGCATCAGTGTGATACCAGCCGAGAAACCTTGGATGCCTGAGCTTGCTAACCAAGTATGGAGGCTTAATGGTTGAGCGAACATTCATTCTCTTAAGAGTAAAGAAACAAGAGACAAAAAGCAGGGAGGTCGACTGTTTTCTCTGTTCCTTTTCCCCTTCAAATGAAGCTCTAATTTCTTTAAGAGAGAGAGAGAGAGAGAGAGAGAGAGAGAATTGGGATCGTCATACTTACTAATTGAGGGAGACTAGAGTTTCTCCTCCACCTTGTAGTTTGTACAATGTAAGTAGTAATGATCTCATGATGTTTGGGCATCAATAGGAATAGAGGCTTGTGCCAGTTTCTTTAGATTTTCAATGATCATAACGAGTCTGTTGTTAAGTCGATTGACAAAACACCTCGGCATTCATCCGGCAGGATCCAACTGCATATTCATTCGACAACAAAAAACTGTTTGAGTTGTATGACAATTGATCAAAGTTTCTTAACATTAATTCATACTCTGTAAACTGCAAATTCAAAAGGAAATAAGGAGGCGGCCTGAACAATATAGGCGACCATGCATGAATGACCTTGAAGCTTCTCGACTACCCATCCTGATTGCAGCAACAGCCCCCTGATGGCGTCATTTTGCTGTGGTTCCAATCCGGCAGCTATCTCCTTTGGAAGTGAAACAACTGCTACCACCAGGGTACCATCTTCCATATTTTCACATCGCTCGTAGACTACAAATTCTCTGTTTCGAAAGGGAGGCTTTGAATGATCTCTAAACATGAGACAGATGATGCTGATGTTATCTCCAAGATCTTTGATGTACCTTGCTTCTACGAGATGAGGATCCCATTGCTTGGCAGCATCGATGGTGTTGGGAATGATAATGAATTGATAGGGTGACAGAGAAGTGAGGAGGAAGCGGCTGCGGAAGGTGTGAAAGGATCCAGACGTGCGTTTGGAGATCTCAACTCCATTGCCGAGAGTAAGGATGGGTTTCCAGCCGTCGTTCACTCTGAACCAAGAAGTTTAAGATTACTAAGAAATTTTAAAATGACGGAAATTGAAATGGTGGGATCTTATTTTCTAGAATTTGTGATTTTTTTTTGTTTGGGAAATGACACATATTTTACATAAAATTTAAACTTGGGGAATTGGAGGTCCCAAATTCCAAGTTTTTTTTTCCATGCAGAAATTCTAAATTTCTATGCGTTTAAATCCAAACAAGGGAATTAGTGTATGTCAATTTTTAAATTTGGACTTTTATCTCAATTCCAAGTTTATTTCCCTATTCCACCTAGAACTTTAACTCACGCCAACACTCCCCCTCAAGTTGGAGCATAGATATCCTCTAGGCTCAACTTGTCAAGTGACTCCTGAAACCTGCACGACATGAGTTAGAATATCTGACAACTGTTCTTTTGTCTTTGCGAACGGAATGTCAACCAACTTAACATCCAACTTTTCTTTTATGAAATGTCTATCCACCTCAACATGCTTGGTCCTATCATACTACACCGAATTGTTAGCTATCTCTCATTGTGTTTGATTATCACAATACAACAGCATAGATCTTTTTTTGTTTAAACCCTATCTCAGTGAGTAAAATCCGAAGCCATAGAAGCTCACAAATACCATGTGCCATTCCTTTGTACTCAACCTCGGCCGAAGATCTTACCACCACATTTTGCTTCTTACTTCTCCAAGTCACAAGATTACCCACTACAAACATAACATATCACAATGTTGACCGCCGATCAATAACATTTTCAGCCCAATCTACATTGGTATACCCTGTCACCTCCATATACCCATGCCTTATGTACATTAACCCTTTTTCTGGAGCTCATTTTAAGTAACTTAGAATACTCATTGTTGCCATGTGATCTTCATTAAGAGCATGCATAAACTGACTCACCACTCACTGTGTAAGCAATATCTGGCCTTGTAAATGACAAATAAATCAATCGCCTTACCAACCTTTGATACCTCTCCCTATTTGCCGAGACTTGATCCTGATAGATCGCCAGATGATGGTTCTGCACAATAGGTGTATCTACTGGTTTACACCTTAGCATACCAGTTTCAAACAGAAGATCCAACACATACTTCCACTGTGACAAGTATATTCCTTCCCAAGACCTTGAAACCTCAATCCCTAGGAAGTATTTAAGTCCACCAAGGTCTTTCATCTCAAACTCAGAAGACAAGTATCCCTACAATCGTTCAATTTCCATTGTATCATCACCAGTGACAATCATATCATCCACATATATAAACATGGTTACGTTGCTATCCTTGCGTTTGATGAACAAAGTATAATCTGAGTTACCATGTCTATACCTGTACTTCTTCATTACATGGGTGAATCGTCCGAACCATGCTCTGGGTGACTGTTTAAGACCATACAGTGCCTTCTAAAGTCAACACACTTTCCCGCTAGAGTTAGCAGTGCCATATCTTAGTGGAAAATCCATGTACACCTCTTCCTTTAAATCTCCATGCAGAAATGCATTTTTTACATCAAACTATCTCAAAGGCCAATCAAGATTAGCATCAAGAGACAATAAAACTATAATGGTATTCATTTTTGCAACAGGAGCAAACATTTCTTGATAATCAACCCCAAAAGTCTAGATAAACCCTTTGGCCACTTGTAACAGGAGCAAACGTTTCCATTCACCTTATGTTTGATAGTGAAGACCCACTTGCAACCCACTTATTTCTTTCCCTTAGGAAGTGGAACCACACTCTATGTATTATTCTTTTGTAATGCTTTCATCTCAACTTGCATGGCCTCTGTTCATTTCGGATCTTTCAATGCTTCTTCCATTCTAGGGGTATTTTGATAGTTTCCATCTGCTGAAGAAAATCACATATTTCGTTGGAAGTCGATGAGTGGAGACATAGTTTGTAGTAAAATATTGCACATTCTCTTTTGGAAAGTATCTGTCTGGTGGTTTTCGTTGATTTTGTCAAAGAGGTAACACATAAGATGGTGTAATAATACCTGAATGGGTACTTACCTCATGGATGTCCATTTGATCATGGTTGTGTACTTCATGTTCTACTTCTGCTTCACTGAAATTGTTCCGAGGCCTACTACTCGGGCCTGAACCATCAATCCCCAACCTAGGCCCCTCGGATCACCACTATTTCTGTCCTGATTTTGTGCACTTAGGCTGGCAACAAAAACAACATTACGCCTACTTGGGCCATTATCATTACACCCATTTGGGAAAACATATGGCCCATTTTTTCCCGCATTATCATGGCAAACATGCAGCCCATTCTTTTTCGCAACATCATGGCAAACATGTGGCCCACTTTTTCTAGCATATCTTGCGTCATCATCTGGGTTGTCTCCATGTTCAGTCAGCCCACTTAGGCCAATGTGTTCAATCACCTCACGGTCAGTCAGCCCACTCAACCTACTTGGGCTATCACGTTCTATAAATGGTTCAGAATCCGCAAGTGGTGTTATCTCAACGACATCGAACCTGCCATAATCTTCAATTACGGTTGTCTCCCCCTGAAGAGTACGACAGGAAGAAAAAAATATTTCGTCTTCGAAGAAGGTAACATCCATGGTGATGTATGTATGTTAGCTAGATGGATGATAACATTGATATCCCTCTTGTTAAGGACTAAAGCCAAGGCACACACGCCGCATCGTATATGGATTAAGTTTGCTTCGTTGAATTTTGTGGAGATGGACATATGCCCGACAACCAAAAACCTGGGGTTCAAGATGAAGGGTGCAGAAGAGCAAAACATGATCGGCAAGCACGGCCAAGGGTGTTATAAAAGAGAGAACACACGATAGCATTCAGTTCATGAGACAAATAACATAAGTTACGGCGTCAGCCTAATATGTCTTAGGTGCACAACTACTAATGAGAAGAGTGCGAGTAATCTCTAGTATGTGTCGGTTTTGTGTTCGGCGACTCCATTTTGCTGAGGGGTCTGAGGATAAGTAGTTTCATGGAGAATGCCTTTTTCCTTGAAAAATTGAGAAAGATCTTGATTAAGATACTCACCTCCGTTGTCGGACCGAAGCACCTTAATAAGAAGTGAGTATTGAGTGTAGACCATTTAATAAAAGATTTTGAAGATTCCACCCACATTGCTTTTAGTTTTCATGAGGTACAACCAAGTCATTCTGGTGCAGTCATCAACAAATGTTACAAACCAACACAAACCATGCTAAGTAGTAACCAAAGATGGGCCTCATATACCAAAATGAATTAACTTAAAAGAAGCGGTTCTTTTATTCAAACTCATAGATAACCAAAAGAGGCATGACCTAATTGACATTGCCATAACTGAACAGTCTTCAAATTTCCATTGTCACAACCTTGAACTTGATGAACACGGCCATGTGCAACATCATCAACATAGTACAACCCCTCCTCTTAATACCACGCTCAATGATCACCTGAGTCCGGATATCTTAAAGTAGACAGAAAATCAGAAACATTAGCACAATACAATTTAATTGCTAAGTGACCTGCCCCACTGATAATAAATGACTAGAGAATATGGGAACAAGTAAGCAGTTGTGTAAGGAGAAAGTAGGAGTGAGTGCTATTGAACTTGCCCCTGTGATTGGGGCAACACCTCTATTTATAGTGACAATACTATCATGTGGAGGTCTTGTTGTTGAATTAAAAATAGTATGGTCAAAAGTCATGTGATCGGTAGCATTATAGTCAATGATCCAACCTCTATCAAGATTAACGGATGCACTTAATGCTATGCCCATGTTACCTGGATCGTCGGTTTGTGCTTGGGAAGCAATAAAATTTAATAATGAAAGCTGCTTGTCCAAACTGTTTGGTTCCAGATCACTCGCACGCCCAAAAAACTGACAGTTGGCTACTGGTGGGCTCAGTAGGCCTACTATCCCCTTGCTGCTAATGCCAGAGATTGGCCCAACACTTGTGTCAGTGTGCCCTGCTTGCTACCTCACTTGGATTTGGGCTTTTGGATCAACTAGCCCAACTTGCTGGGATAAAATCTGGCAGTGCACGCTAGAAGTCAGGTTGGAAGAGTCTGGATCATCACCGGATCCTTTTTGTGAAGATCCTGAGGATCCATGAATCATGTCCGTTCATCGTACATCGTGCGATCAGAAATCATTTTAAATTTTTTTATTTAAAAATAAACATAAACAGTACTTGACAAAAACTGACCGCATAATGTACGATGAACGGACACAATTCACGGATCCCCAGGATCCTCACCAAAAGGATCCGGAGAATATCCTGTTAGAGGTTGGAGAACTCATTCAAGGCTTGCGCTGAACCTAAGATTGGAATCACAGATTGGTTGTCGGCTATGGGAGTAATCTTTGCTTTAGATTTCTAATATTTTTTTCAATATATGGTGTCTCTTGCTTTGAGACACAAGATTTGGTAGTTTAGGTTTATATGTTCTGGCTAAGTCCATATCTTCCTGTTAACAGAGGAAGTAAAGTTCTACTTTATATATATAGACACACACACACACACACACACACACACACACACACATATACCCTAATCTTGTTCACTGCCATCTTCGGTGCTTCTCTTTGTTGGCTGCATAACCACCATTGGAACTGAGCTCAGAAGTCTAGAAACAAGAGACCCTTGTTAAAACCCCAAACCCAGGTCTTGAAATAAAAGACCTGATCCCGTTACAACCCAAACCCAGAAAAGCAAAACAAATGTGGGGCCCACTCTACATTGAACTTCAACGATCCGAACCGTCTATTTTTTAAATCCCGATTCATAGATCATCCTTGCAAAAATATAATTCAATCCAAAACTATTTGCCTATTTAATGATCAAAATAAAATTTCATTGTTTCTTATATAACAAAGTATTCATTAATTTCTTTGAACTTAATTAGATGCCTTAAACATTTCTGATTTGGCTAGATCATCCTTGTAAAATATTAGCCAAATCGAAAATGTTTAAGACATCTAATTGGGTTCAAAGAAATGAACGAATACTTTGTTATATAAGAAACAATGAAATTTGATCTTGATAATTAAATAGGCAAATGGTTTCGGATAGAATTGAATTTTTGTAAGGATGATCTATGAATCGAGACTTACAAAATGAATGGTTCAGATCGTTGAAATTTGATGTGGAGTTATAAAATCTAGAGGTTACAATGGTTCGGATTGTTGAATCGAGACTTACAAAGTGGGCCTCACACCTATATATATATATAGAGATAGGATCAAGGACAAACATTTGGACAAATATTTTTACACTTGTTTGTAACCTTTAGATTTTATAACATTTAACGATCTTGATTAAGAGAGATGTGGAAACTTTTATACATTAAATGACTTGGATGATGATGTGGAATAGAACTAACAATAAATAAAAATAAAACTAAGCCCAGATCCGTAGGGATAGAACAAGCTTAGATCCGTAGTACCCTTAAGGTAGCGGAAAATGTCTTTAACACCAGTCCAGTGTCTGCATGTTGGTGCATTACTGTATCTTGCCAAAAGATTAACAGCGAATGAGATGCTGGGTCTAGTACAATGAGCTAAGTACAATAAAGCGCATATCACACTTAGATAAGGAACTTCAGGCTCCAAAATCTCTTCATCATCCTCATTCGGATGGAAGGGATCTCATTTTGCATCTAGCGATCAAACAACCGTATGAGTACTCAAAGGCTTTGCTTTATCCTCGTTAAAGAGGCAAAACACCTTCTGGGTGTAGTTCGATTAATGTACTAAGATTCCATATGAACAGTACTCTATCTCGAGATCGAGATAGTATTGAGTCTTTCCTAGATCTTTCATCTCAAATTTCAACTTCAAGTGCACGGTAGTTCTTGTGAGCTCTTCAAGAGTTCCAATGAGGTTCATGTCGTTGACATAAACTGCAACAATAAAAAAACTAGAATGTGACTTCTTAATGAACATGCAAGGACATAGTTCGTTGTTCAGATATCCCTGACTAGTCAAATACTTACTCAAACGGTTATACCACATTATTTCGGATTGCTTCAAACCATAGAGTAAACGCCTTAGCCGAATTGAGAGCATGTTTCGGGGTTTGGAAATATTTGATCCAGTCAATGTAAGTCCTTTGGGAACTTTCATATATATTTTCGTATCAAAATCCTCATAAAGATACGCATTTACTACGTCTATCAGCTGTATACTTAGTTTTTTTTAGAAACTACCAAACTGATAAGGTAGTGAAAAGTAATCACATCCATAACGGGTGAATAAGTTTCGTTATAGTCAATCCCGGAGCGTTGTGAGAAGCCTTGCGCAACAAGACGAGCTTTGTAATGCACAATTTCGTTCTTTTCATTACGCTTTCGAACGAAAACCCATTTGTAGCCAACGGGCTTCACATGTGGAGGAGTAGGAGCTATAGGTCCAAACACCTTACGTTTCGCAAGCAAATTGAGTTTGACTTGGATTGCTTGTTTCTCGTTTGACCAATCAGTTCTACATCGACATTCATCAACGGAATGAGGTTCAATGTCATCGCTCAACATGATCAGCTAAAGTGGTGTCTCGGGCCTCCAGGAAGGAAGTCTGTCCTACATTTGGTACATCCATCTTTGTAAGCACATTCGCAACTGGAATATGTGATCTTGTCACTCGCGCTAGATCGGTGAAATTATTTAGCATGCTTTGAGCTATGCTCTGAAGATCTAATATGCGCTGCATTTCAATCTCTCAGATTAAGCGGTGCGGGGATCTAAATGAGACAAAGTAGGAGTTGTCCACGATAGTTCGCATCGTTCATCAGGAATGTTGACGTTCTTGTCTCCCCCTAACGATGGGAACATTGTCTTATAGAAGTGACAATTCGTGAAACGATCGGTAAACAGATCACATGTCAAAGGTTCTAAGTAATAAATAATCGAAGGAGAATCATATTCGACATAAATTCCCATCTTTTGATGAGGCCCCATTTTTGTACGTAAGGATAGCGAAATCAGCACATAAATCACAAAACCAAAAATGTGTAGGAGTTTTCCCAATGATTTAGGAGCTTGGTACATATGACCAACGATTTAGGAGCTTGGTACGTATGACCAACGATTGAGCAATCATTTGTAAGTGCTTAATGAATGCTTTTGCCGGGCCGTTCTGGGTGTGAACATAGGGTACATGATGTTCAATTCAACCCCAACCAACATGCAATAGTCATCAAAAGTTTTAGATGTGAATTCTCCAGCATTATTCAATCAAATAGATTTGATCGAATAATTAAGGTGGTAAACCCAAACCTTGTTAATCTGAGCCACCAGTGTGGAGAAGGCAATGTTCCTTATGGACAACAAGCACACGTGTGACCAACATGTGCAAGCGTCAACCAATACCATAAAATAACTAAATGGTCCACAAGGAGGGTGAATTGGTCCACAAATGTCCCCCCTGAATCCTTTGTAGGAAAAAATAGAAGGATTCGAACGAATCTTGTCATAAGAAGGCTTAATAATAAGTTTTCCATAGAACATATTTAACATGCGATTCCTTGAATTGAACCTAAACTTCGGGTTAATGGATGCCCATGTGATGATTTGAGGATACAGTGTATCGCTGTTCATCCAGGGTGTCCACGATCATACTAAAGCGTAATTTCATGCGTGGTCCCTGAGGTAGGGCCGGCCATATAATGGCTTTCTATAGGGCGTATGGTTGTAGTATACAGACCACTCGTGATACATTCCATCTTCTTTAGAATATGATTCTGGCCATATTCGTAAGAAGTGATGCATAGAAATTCAACTCTATTTTCTCCATAGGTTTCAGTGTGGTAGTTATTGTCTAATTATTGTCTCGAATATCTTTAAAGCTCAAGAATGTTCCTTCGGAACATGGAGAATAAAGTGCCTCTTGAATTGTCAAAATAATGTCATTGAACAACATTATACAGGCATTTCTGTATCCTTCGATCAGGTTGGATGCCTGAGAAGGTTGTCAGAGGTGCATTGTTAGGTACAAAGTTAGTGAAATAAATGCGTTCACGTAAAACGGTGTGTGTGGTTGCACTATCAGCAAGACAACTAACTTTCCTACTAGTCGTACCTAGAAATAAAATTAATTGAACCAGTCACATGCATAAAAGTTTGAAAACTTAAAACCATTCAATTAATTTTTTTCGAGAAAAGTTTATGAACTTTTGGTTCATAGTACCTGCAAACAAATGCATGTATATACAAAAATATGTAACAAATATATACAAGTAGGTCTTCAGGGCCTATAATTATAATTGAATTAATTAGTTAGACTTCAGGCCAAAATTAAAGTTTGGGCGAAAAAATTAAAACCCAGAAGGCCTAAAAAAAATAGGCAATATAATTGGTGGTCCAAAGCATTGGACCAAAGTCCTAATGGGCTTTTAAAAATCGTGAAAAAGAATGGGATCCAAGCCCAAAAATGGGCTGGAATGTCATGGGCCAAGAGTCAGGAAGTAGGCCTAAAACTGGGTAAGATCTCGTAGCCTAACGAGGGCAACAATCATGTGCTTTGCAGGCATGGATGGACCAGTGTGTGGCTGTGATCTGGTGCGACACTTTGCAATGGAGTGCCACAGCCTTTTGGGCTGTGATCGTGTGCTTCGCAGTGCATTGAGACACCATAGCCCCATGGGCAATGTCATACGGGCCGAGCCAAAGCAATGGGCCATTGTAGGCGAGCCCAACGGAAGAAAATTTATTTATTTATTGAAGCCATGAAGAAGGCCCAACTAGTCTCGGGTTTTAGCCCAAGAAGATCCCAGCTTTGCTGGGTATGGTCACCTAGGAAGAAGGTCGGTGACACACCCCGACCTAGGAAGGTCGAAGCATGCTGGCCATCACCGTGAGTTGACGTAACCATAAGGGTAAGTGATGTAAAAAGTGAATAATTTCAAGACTAATTGAAACTAATTATACTAAATAGTGAAAGAGTGTGCAATCGTGGGAAGAACCCACTACAATTATTCAGAGCGTAATAGTCAGTGAGATTACAGAAGAGTAGTCAAAGTAACTAAAGTACACTTATTACTTAACAGTGATAAGTTCGTACGTCTAAACAGAAGAAAATGTTAGAATTTCTGAGATTCCTCGAGTGCCATAAAGAGTACAGCTATCTAGGTCTTGGAGGGGCGAAAAAAACAAAGTTGAGTGGGTTAGCAAACAATGCTTATATGAAAACCTTTATTTTCGAATATACTAACCCCTCGCCGTAAAACAAGTATAGTTTCCTTAAAACATACTACGTAGGTATGTAAACAATAAATCAACAGCATTATAATGGTATTATAACCAGAAATATGCTAAGTCATGATGTATCAAATGCCACAATAATATAATCATGTGATAATCAAGTATAGCTAAGTGCTCATCCATCTAGGCTGACACACGAGTTTGAACAGATAATTTCTGACACGAACAAGACTGGGTGTAATCAATATGCTCTAGTACTACGATAACGTGAATGCTGGTGCAGAAGCACGATCACATACAAGTCGGATTGCATAATGCAATCTACTCGATATGGCTGTCACCTAACTTGGATCCAAGGCGAGCGAACGGTGGGATGTGAACATACACGTGAAGGACTAGCCCTGGCCTTGGCCCTGGGCTGAGTACTAACATCGGTGAAGCAAGATGAGCATGTACAAATATGTATGAATGTCATGACAGTAATATCTCAACCATATAGCAGCATTTATCACAATTATATTGCAGTTATCAATTATTTGGCAATATATACGTAAAGTGATGTATTTATGCAATTCTGGAAACTATAAATACGTATAGATATAAAAATAAACTGCCCACTCACAAGTACGTTACTGGGTCGTAACCTCTGAGCCTAGCTTGGCCTCGAACGTCCTTGGGATACGTTTCCCCTATATGTGAAATAACTAATTTTGAATTAATTAAAGCACATATACGTAAACCTAAATAAAACCCCCATAGTTTGCTCAAACTTAGGGTTTAAATATACCATCGTGACCTACTCAATGTCACGAACATCCCTAAATTTTTAAAATAATTTTTGGACAGCTCACGTGCCCCCACGTGTCGGCAATGGCAAGGCCAAACGCGCCCCCACGTGCCGTCAGCGTGACCGACGCCGTTAGGAATATTCCGTTAAACGCTAACAGAGATTAACAACGTTACCTGAATCCTTCAGGTATATTCTGTCAACTCTGACGGAATATTCCATCACCTTCTCCGATTGTCCACGCCGTCGCCGCCGTCTACAACTAAATTTTCGTCGGATTTCTGGGAAAATTTCAAATTAACATAACTTCTTCATTTCTCATCCATTTTTAACCCACTTTATATGGATTTGAAGCTAATGAAGTGTAGAATGGCGTTATACCTGTTTGGAGTCCAAAAAGTGGACGGAGGTTGTCGGAAAATGCCTCGAAAGTTCCGGCCAAAAGTGAACTCCTTGAAACTCGGTCGTTTCACGTTGACCTTCTTCCAAAACAAGCCTAGGACCCTTAGAATGTTGTGTAGAAGCCTTCCCAAGCTTTAAAACATCCTAACTTGTTTGAAAACACGTTGATCTCAGTTCAGCCGAGTTCGGACCTTCCGAGTTAACGAATCAAAACTCGTTTAAATCAGGTTCAAGGACATGGTTGTGATCGTGGGATTGAGATTAGTACAATGGGGTAGTTTTTAGGTTCGTTCTGAGAAGTTTAAGGTTCGTTCAAGGGGTTTGCAGAGAGGGAGAGTATACGGGAAAGAGAGAGAAGGAAGAGAAAGAGAGAGTCCCTTTTTCTCTTTTTCTGATTGGTGGACAAAAATGAGGGGGATATGTGATTGGTTGGTTTGAGAGTGAATTGAGGAGATTGATTGGTGAGTATAATAAAGGGGGATAGGGCGCATGAGTAGGCTTAGGGAATCTAAGGATAGGGTTTTGGATTTTCTCCAGTAAAAGGAAATCGAAGTATATCCGAAATAGGTATTTCTACATTGGTAAAATCTACACAGTCTCGTAATAACGTGCACAATTTATTTACGAAGACGATAAAATAAATAAGGAGGAAATAAACACGTCCACGTCGTTCGCCACTAAGGGCAAAACCGTCAATACACATACTCAGGGAGAAATTACATAGGAAAATTAGGGACGGGTCGTCAAAGCCTGCGCTGCCATTTTCGACAGTCGTGTTCTGGTCAAAGAACTCTAAGCGAGTCACGAGTTTGACGTGGAACCTCGATGGTGTGATGGAGAAAGAAAAATCTTGAAGTCAATAAACCAAAAACCCTCAAATTCTAATTTGGGTTTTTCGAAATTCATGGAGATTCATATGAATCTTGGCCAAAATCATGGTCGGTGACGACTGCAGGTCATCGGAGATGGCTACCGTGGTGGCTGGGCATGGCTGCGGGCCATGCCTGTGACGTCGTGAACATCATTGGGATTTTGGACAGGTGGACGGCGTCCAAACGACATCGTGGGTTTGGGTTCTAAAGGCTTGGAGCTTCTGGCTCCGGCTTGGGCTCGGCGACGTGACTCGAGGCTGCTGCACAGTGTGGGTTCCAAAACCCTAATTTTCAAATTTTTTGTTTTTTTGTTTTTTTGTTCAATTCAATTCAATTGAATTCATGCATAATCAAACTATACAATTAATGCATGAGCAGATATTCAGTATGATTCATAGCAATATCAATTCACATAATTCAACAATTATGAATATAATGCATACACAATTTATGTAGAATCTAAAATTCGAAAAATGTAAAGTTGGGTCATGCATTATAGTGAATGTTCAGGCTATCAGAGCTATAAAAATATCGAGATAAAAATTGTTGTTTTGTAAGAACCTGATTGCATGATGATATTGATGAACTAGTTTGATGCATAAATTTTTTCTTCAATTTCGACTTTTCATCTCCAAAGCTTGAATCATGTTCAAACAAAAAATTTAAATTGAATCAATAAAAGTATATGAATCAATAAAATCAAAATTTAAAAATAATTGAAACATAATACTCCCCTGATTGAAGA
Organism: Malus domestica; assembly: GCF_042453785.1. Classification (NCBI taxonomy): domain Eukaryota; kingdom Viridiplantae; phylum Streptophyta; class Magnoliopsida; order Rosales; family Rosaceae; genus Malus; species Malus domestica. Next base: position 55,364,599 of record NC_091675.1, on the reverse strand, counting down.
CGAATAATTTTCATGTCAGATTCCTAAACGTAGCGATAGGAGCGTGCTGATAACGTGTTGTGACTTATTTTATCTGACAAGGAGAGAGAGGGTCGGCGGCATAGAGAGAGAATAGAGAGAGATGCGTTTGTAGGGCTGTGTAGATGATGTGTTATTCCCCTAGGCATAGCCTTTATTTATAGTAATAAGGGATGGAAGAATCCTTCTCTTCCAAGAAATACAAGTCATAATATGGAAGAATAATTAGTATCAAATCTAATTTAGAATTTACACAATCACACTTAAATATAAAGTTTATAACATAAAGTATTTTTTGAACTAAATTTCAAAAATTATATCTTAAAAAAAGTACTTCAAGTGTTTTTAATATTCAAACATTTTCACCAATGCACTTCTAGTCGTTTAAAAAAGGGAGATGGATTGTCTACCCTCCCCTCTCCATACCCTCCTCATACTCTCTTGTTTTGTGCGATCACGGTTAAGCCACGTCAACATTTGTTTTTTGTCTTATTATTTTTATAAAAAAATTAATATAAAATATTGACATGGTTTAAACGTAATCGCACAAAACAGAAAGGCATGGAGATGGTATAGGAAGGGGAGGGCAGACAATCCATCTCCCTAAAAAAGTGTTTATCCGTGAAAGAAAAAAAACTAACAACTTCCGAGCAAGCTAATCGGTGAAAATGATTTAACAAATTATGGGCGGAGGAAGGGAAAAACAAAAATAGAAAAGAGAAAAAGAAAAGAAAAGGAAGATGCCAAGTGGATAAAGATTGGTGGCGGCAAAGGGGTCTGGATGTTGTGGGAGGTTCGGATGAAGGTGGGGAGTCTGTCTGCGTCTGGGCAGTAAAGGAAGGAAGCGAGAGAGAGATTGAAAGAGAGAGAGAGAGAGAGAGAGAGAGTAGTGAAGAAGAAGAAGACGGAGGAGCCGGGAGATTGAGAGTCCATGAAATGAAATCGGCGCCATGGTCGTCTTTAGTGTTTCAGTTGCCACGCCCACGAGGTTGCTATGGCTGTTCTTGTGCCCAGTTTCAGTTTGTTGTAATGGCCAAGGGCAAGAACAAGTCTCAACAATCATCGCCTCCTCCTCCTTTGGTATTCTATCTCTCTCTGCATGTTTACTTGTTTCTTTGTCAAATTTTCAAAAAAATGTTGTGTAATCAATCTGGCCTGGCGAATAATAAGACTGATTGATTAGTTTGAAATTGAATATTGAATAATGATTAATAGGGGTCGGAGGCGCCAACTCCTCCGAGGATTACATCAAATGTGAGGCAGAATTTACAGCTTTTAAAGTTATGGAAGGTTTGCCTACTACTACTTCTCCATTCTCATTCATTCATTTGGTAAACGCAAACAAACTACTTGTACTTGAACTGTAGGAGTACCAAAACAGAAAGTCTAGCACACCTAAGCACTCTACTAGATACCGCCGAAAGAAGGTCCCCAAGGAACAGCTTCCCCAAGACCCTGACCTCTACCGCGATCCAACCACCACCCTCTATTAGTACTACTACTACCACCACCACCCACTCTCTGCTTTCTTCTCTCCTTCATCCCTCCTCTCCCCTTTTAAGCTTCTTCCAAAGCTCACCTATATTTTGTTTTTCCTTTTCACAGTACTAACCAGGGTTGGGACATTGCTGTGCCCGTCTTGCTTGTTGATGGATATAACCTCTGCGGTTACTGGGCCAAGCTCAAGAAGCATTTTATGAATGGGAGACTTGATGTTGCTCGCCAAAAGTTAATCGATGAACTTGTTACTTTCAGCATGCTAAGAGGTTTGCACTTTCTTTCTACCTATTCAATAAACAATCTCTGGATTTAGGAAGCTTGAGCCATTTTTCATAGACTGCTGTCAAATGATTTCTTTAAGAAATAAGGGTGGAAACAAGAACACAAAGGCCGAGCTGTGTGTTGTTTTGTCTTTATTAACTACATGGTGCTTGTGAGTACGTTTTGTAATTTAGTGGGAAAAAAGCTAAAGCTTTGTTGGATTGCTTGGTACTGGCAGATTTTCGGAACATCTGGGTGGAGGTTTGTAGAAGAGTTTTCAGGATTACAAGGATGTCCGAGAAGATGAAATCTGGGACCAAGTTAGATACTAGCATCTCTTTGGGCATCAGTTTCGGCTGAGCTTAGGGAAATCTCTCTCTTTTTTAATGATGGACTTATTAGCAACCGTGATATGAGTTTAGATTTTGAGTTGTGGTTTTTCTAACTTAGCTTCATTGAGAGGTATGGTTGTGTACTTTAGGTTCTATATTCAGGGTTTAGCTGTAATATCAAGTTTTGCTGTAATATCATATTTGTAAGAAATATTGTATGATAACATTGTGCAGGGCTCATGTTGTGTGTGCCATGTTAAATTATTTCAATAAAATGGCTTTCCTGAAGTCTTTTGTCTTTTGTATATCTGAATTTCCATAACTCACCTATTTATTTCTGGAACATGTACAGAGGTGAAAGTGGTAGCTGTATTCGATGCCATGATGTCTGGACTCCCCACACACAAGGAAGATTTTAATGGGTACAGTTTATGAACTCGGAAAATGACATATTGTGATTTACTACCTAATGAAAAGCTTTTTTTTTTTTTTTTTTTGTTCAACTGTCCTTTTGTCTTTTAGTTTTTTGGGGTAAAGATGGCAGGGTAAAACTGTACCTTATCTTACTTCCCTTTTCGTGTGCATGTTCCTCATTTTGTCCATGTTCAGTATACTTGTGTTATAACTTTACAATTTCGTTGATAAGCTTGGTGTGGACGGGGTTTAATCTTCAACATCTAGACCTCAAATGACTTGAATGCTCTGGAGTCAAGCATATGCAATGCACGCAATCTAGTGACATCGGTCACATCTTGAACATCTCAAATCTTGACTAAACCTGATGCGTGACATTTAGTATAAATACAATTAAGAGTTTTAACATGGTTTTGCAGCTGAGTTTTCAATGCGAGTTCAAAGAATCACTGCTTGAAATGGTTTTCTTGAGGGAAGAATTTCCTTTTTGTTTTCTTTGTATCCAACAAATCATTTTTGGTGGCATTGTTCTTACAAACAAGGTCAGATTATATTGAAGATCGAAAATAATTTTTTTTTCCAAATAACTCTTGTGCCTCTTTAACAGTTTTCATTTTATGGGCCCCGTCTAAAGACATTTTGAATCAGATAACAGGAGATTCAGGAACACATTCACAAACCAAATTCACAAACATTCTTTTATGCTGCCACTCTACACCTTAAGAGATTAACCTTTTTTTTTTGGTGAACTTTTGCTGATAGGTGAAATAGCTAACCTTTTTTTTTTGGTGAACTTTTGCTGATAGGTGAAATAGCTTTCTGTTTTCTGATTCTCCAGAGACGTTTCCCTCTTATATTTATTATTTGGTGGGAGAATAGGCGTATTAGTTACTATATTGTTCTATAATTGGCCAAGGTCATACTAAATGGGAAGTTTGACTTCTTGAAACATCGTTGTTTAACTTAAACAGAAATGTTACACTCAGCTGTAAGTTTATATATTTGTTTAAATCCCCTTGGCACTATATAAATTTATATAAGGAATTGTGATCCTAAGAATTCATAATGTTGCAGTGTTGATGTAGTATACTCTGGTGAAACCTGTGCTGATGCGTGGATTGAGAAAGAGGTGAGGAATAACTTGAAGCTGAAACCAACTTTACAATTTTTCTCACTTTGAAGGTAAAAGAAAAATGTTTGTTTGCTTAACTGATTTGAGTTTGCGGTTCCTATTTTGTGGTAACACAAAATCCTATGCTTGCTTATTTTTCATTTGAACTAGGGCACCCATCTTTTATCAAGAGGTAAAATATGTGATACAGGACAGAGAGATGTTGTAGGCTCGAATATCAAAGCTAATAAGGATCTTTCAGCATGGTATATAACTATATATTAGAGTTACATGACTAGCTAGGTATTTTTTTGCAAGTTGTTTATGGCAGTAAGGATTGCGGTGAAAGATTTAAAGTGAAGGGTCAAAGGTCAGGAATTAATGTTTTCAAAGGCTCGCATCAGGGCGCACCTAGGCGCCCTCTGAGGCTGGGCGTGAGGGTTGCCGCCTCTGTTTTGAGGGAGTGGGTGGAAGGCGTCGTCGGAGCTGCCTAGGCAGCGGAGGCGTGCCTCAGGGCGTCCAGGCGTATGTTTGGCTGCTTTTTATTTTTTTTAACCGCCTCATACCTCTTCCTTGCACTATCGTCTCTCTGCCTTTTTTTTCCTGATTTTTATTTTTTTATATAATGGATGTGTGTGTTGTCTGCATGCATTGTTATATGTGTGCTCGTTGTGCTTTTCATCCTCTATTATATATATATATATATAATATAATATATGTGTATATATGTGTGTATATATATTTATAATATATGTGTGTGCTCATGGTGATTATTGATTAATAATCTTCTTTTTTTTAAATATAATATATGTGTACGCTCAGTGTATATATTAAAAAATTTAGGTCCCGTGAGGCTTCACCTCATGCCTCACGCCTAGGCCAGGCTATCCCCTGGATGCCTTGCCCACGCCTCACACTTTAATTACAAAGAAAAAAAGGAACCCAGGTAAAGGGTGCTGTCTCTGGCTCCCCAAACAACAGTAATTTTGTTGTTTTAGAAGCAAGAAGTCACTGTTAAGGGAAATGTGGTTAGGTTTTGGTGTTTAGGGAAATTGCGGCTTAGTATATTAAACACATCTATTACACAAAGCTTGGTGGCAAAAACAAAAGTAAAATGGAAAAGAAAGACTGCTCAACGATTCCATCATTTTCTTTTGTTTGATTAATACATGAGAGTGCTAAAGAGAACAAAATCTGTGAAATATTTTATATTGCGACGATTGTTATCAACATCGCTATGAGCAGTTATTAGAAATTTAGCTTAATGATTGATTATTGGCTTATAATAGCTTAAAATTAGGTCTAGTTTGTAGAGTTGGTTACCATAGGAACTTATGTCCTAGGTTTTTATGTAAATTGTGTTTAATCATTTCATTTCAGTATGCAACTCGATGTTCTTCATCTCCCCTTCTAAAGTTCTTTTTCAAAATGGTATGCAAGAATCTGCTCCTAGGACCTAAACCAACTGTTATGGGGCATATTATAGATGATTATACTGGCTGCAAGCTTAGATGGTTGGTTAACAGTCTGTGGAGTTGATTACCAAATTCAGGTCTAATTTCTAGAGTTGTTACAAGTGCAATTTTATGTAAATTTTTGTGCTCCTTTCATTTGAATATGAAGTATAATGATTTTCTTCCCCTTTTCTAAAGTTCTTCTCAACAACCAGGAATAACCAGAATACCCTATATTTGATTAATTCCCTCCTCAATGGAGGACAACTATCATATGCAAAATATTTATCTAGGAAAGCAAGAGGTTTTTTTTTCTAATGTAGTTGGCAGTATAGTTCTCAAGTCAATGGCATTAAGAGGACTGGGTTCTTCTTAGGAAGTTGAGAAAGGTGTACGAAGAGTGCAGAATTTGGTACAAAGTATGAGTCAGGGATTAACTCTTGAGTAGATTACTCATAGTTGTTTCACTCTCTCTTACAGTGAAGTCATATACTCTTCTTGGACGTAGGCAGGATTTTCCCAAGTCACATAAAATTTTGTGCATTTTTGTGATTCTTTATGTTGGCTCTATTATTTTTATCATGACTAGGGTCATCATGAACATTTTTGTTATAGTAAGACTGTAGCACAAAAATATAATATTTGAAGGGCTTGATGGAGAAATATAAGGGCATCAGTTTTAAGGAGAAGGTTTTTCTTATATATAAAAGGGTTATTACCATGTATAGCATCAGTGACAGGAACATGACCTTACATGTTGTGGCCCCAATTTCTCTTCTAATCTAAGAGTCTCATATTTCTTAAATATAACTTGGTAATCGGTAAACAAAGAGTTACATCATATATGCAGTACAAAATATTGAAATAATTTGATCTCCTGAATATCACTTCTAGTACGCCACTGCATTTGTGCACGGCTTTAGGCCTGGAATGGGTTAGCTTCGCCATACCGTTTTGAATTGCACCCCAGAATTTGTTTATCTGTAGTTTCTTTTCTTTTCTTTACTCTTTTTCTTGATCTGTAACTTGTGATGTTTCTGTACGCAACAGGTTGCAGCCTTAAGGGAGGATGGGTGCCCTAAAGTTTGGGTTGTGACCTCTGATCATATTCAGCAGCATGCAGCACATGGAGCAGTATGTGTTCTCATAACCCTACATACCTGTTTAGTAAATTTGGACTTTTATCTTTGTTAAACTATTATAGTAATCAAGGAGGTTGGATTTTAGTGCAGAAAATATAAGCATATAATATATTTGTATTTCCCTGTAAGTCCCGTTCTAGCTGCGACAAGTTTTTCTGCTTGTGCAGCATACTATTTGCAGTCAGAATCTTGAGTTTCTGGCGGGTCTAAGTTGTGATTTACTAATCTTTTATAAGTATACCCCTTCATAATTCCATCATTTGCATGTTTTCTTATACTAGTAATATTGTTCCATGATTGAGTACAGCACTCTTGCAACCTCATTCTTTTTATTTTTATCTTCAAAACAAAAAAAGAAAAAAAAGAAAAGAATTATTATTTCATGCCTCAATGTGTATTATCTGATCTTTCTCCTATGTTTCTTGGTCACTCATAAGAACTAGTCGTGAATAAGAATCTATGTGATCATTTATACAGCCTTATGTTTTATTATCTTTTAGGGGGCTTTCATTTGGAGTTGCAAGGCATTGATTTCAGAGGTGATTATTTTTAATCCAATGATGTCCAATAGTCTTCTAAACTATTGTCCTAATATCCACATGTTAGTAACTGTTAGATTTATTCAGAACACGCCTTAGTGTGTAATTGTCAGAGTGGAACGATTTATGAGTTTCTTTAGATTTGTAATCCCTATTATCAGGTTATGCATTTGTACTGTCTCATTGTTTTATGTGTTTGGTTGTTCAACTTCAATTCATGTGTTTAGTCAAAATATATCATCTGCAAGACTGCAATGCATGTGAGCCATTTTTAAGGGTTTTTGCCACTTAAACACCCCTTTAGATGACTTAGGGTAGGAATTCAGTTTACTAAAGCTATTGGGACTTGTCTTCCGTATGCTTGAATAACAAAATTCTTGCCCCAAGTTGTCTAGGGGTCTGAGAGTGGGGAGAACATACATGAAACAGTGCTCAAATGCCCAATATACGATAAGTTTATGATGGAATTTTTAGCAGAAATTGATAGAGGTGGTGCATCTACACTAGAATTTGGGTTGGTAAACGGGCAAGATTTTTTAGTTTGGGTGGTATTTGCGCACACCCCTAATACTCTAGGAGGTGTTTGTGCAAATTTTCCTTGAAAAATAAATGAGATACACAAAATATTTTTAAATCTTAATGTCGTATGAACTATGTTAAACGGGATGAGAGAATGCGTAGGGCTAGAGTGCCCATAATATGACGTATGAATCTCCCTATTGATGTACCACTGTTTATGTTGATGCAAATTCATTTCTTTTGTATAGATTAAAGCATCACAGAAGGAGTTTGAAAGAATGCTTGAAGAACATAGGTAAGTTGTATTTCAGATGAAACTTGGCATGTTAATGAAACTTTTCTGAGGATTCAAGGAAGTTACTGAGTGTCGTGTTCGTGGCTTTTTTTATTTTTATTTTTATTTTTTTAACGAAATGTCCTACTGTTTGCTGGTCAGCAAAGAGCAAATGTCAGTTTCATTCCAATGATAAATGATTTCTCATTTACCTTAAAACAGGTCTACATCTTTTCAAGGGAGATTATTAAAACACAATCTTGATTCAGAAGTTGTTGACGCTCTGAAGGATCTTAGGAGGAAGTTGTCTGAAACTGAATCGAAGTAGTTGATCAGGTTTTGTTTCAGTTCAAGCTCTCCAGTATCTACGAAAGATGTTCCGTGATGCTTATGCTGTACACAAGTATAGGATGATGTGCCGGTGTCATACATCAAATTGTGGTACAAATCAAGAGTACCTGGCCATAGAAGATTTATGTAGGTTGTGCCAGTGGAAGGGGAGGGCTTCCGTATGTTTTCAATTACTACCATGTAATATAAAGACTCGAAAATTGTTTGGATGGTTTGCCGTTGTACCTTACAAAAATTTGAGTTCTCTCATATCAATGAAATAATAATAAGTTCAAGTTAAAGAATACAAAAGGTAGGTTTTGTGCTTTAATTTCTAGAATTGGGTGACGTGTAAGTGATGTGTGCAAAATATATGTGATATGTTTCATCGTATCTTACCAGCCAGTTCAAGAGAATTTCGAAAAGAAAGGATGACAAAGATGTCTTCAACACTACATAATTGACAAGAATTTGCAAAGAAAGAGAACTTGATGAAAAGAATTGCCTGTACTTCTCAGGTCGATGAATCAATCAATATGTACTAAACCATAAACAAAAGCCACTCCCAATGAAAACCTATAGAGTAAAAGAATCAATGGAGGAGTTACAAGTGAAACAAATGGGACGAACTTTGACCGCATGCACAAGAGTACATTCATGCAAACAATAATCACATTAACCAGAGGCAATGACAATTACACATTAATATCGGAGCGCTTTGATCTGGCTGCACTGCTGATTTCTGAGTAACTAGTATGGGAAAACCTGGGAAGGCTGTAGTTTTCAGAAACCAAAACTGGTTGCTGAGGATAAAGCGTGGGAGGTGGCGTCAGATTGCGTTGCGCTGGAAGAGGAGGGAGCATGTTGTACTTGTAAGGGTCAGCACGCAAGCTGCCAACAGAGAACACTTGGTAAGAAACATCACTCGTCCAGACAGTAAAAAAAAGTCTATTGTGAGGAGAGATGATGGTGAATAAACCGTTACAGATTAGTATTCAAAACATCATGACTTGTGTTGGCATGTAACTGGCATGCCCATGGTTATAGATTAGTATTCTAAACAGTTATAGATGAAATGATGAAGAAACAGTTATATATTAGGACCCACAACACTTACGCATCTGAACACCAAAACGCAATCAATCGCCGTTTACATTTTATAACATGAAAACCATCTCACTTGTGATCCAGCATACCCGCCATAAATTATTTAGCGATGATGATAAATGAAGCAAGTTGGGGAGAACAATGTAACTGGCTGAACCTACCTGGCATTCCTGTACGAATGATCCTCGTCACTCCAATTTTCATCTACAGTCTGTGAAGGTCCTTGTACTGGTGAACCAGACCATGGATTCTGTGCAGGTAAATCATCGGAAAAATATCTTCTTCTGATCAACTGAAACAACCGAGACAAAAGTTGGATATCTTTCGTAAGGCAAAAGGAAAAAGCTAACAGCAAGAGCATGAATACAGACCGTACGGAAAAATTTCATCACAGCTTCCTTGTCATATCTTGCTTCTTTGGCAGCCTGTCAATGTTTAATAGACCAACATATATTAGAATGTAGAATAACTACAGCTGTAATAAATGGATTAATAACCATTTGTAATTCTACATTACCAACGATTCCTCAATGTGACAATCATATTCCCCATCGAGAATTAAACCTTTTCTTTTGTGGACAGAAAACAATGACTTTGTTGATCAAAGTAAAAAAGTTTTGCCTGGTCATTCATGAGAACAGATCCACAATCTAGTCAAAATAATAAGTTTGGCCTATTACATCCAAGAATTGACCTTCTCTCTAACCACAGATCACCAAACTTAAGACCAATTTATAGATAGATGCGTTTATAAATGCAAAGATTTTCTGCAGGATTTTGGCACCAATTTAGAATAACATAAGCAACCTCATTCCCAAGTAAATGACATGTAAATGGGACAGAAATAAGAATCCTATTCTGACCTTGCAACCCAAGCATCTAAACAAAGAGTTACAGTTGAAGAAAAACCTATTCAAGTACAAGTACCCACCCATTTCCATATGTTATCTCCTCTTCTCTTGCTTAAAAAAAAAAAGAAAAAAAAAAGTGATCTAATAACATCTACTAAATGTCATGGATACAACAACTAACAACCAAAAATGAATTCTTACACGTGCAGAAAATGAATTCTTAGTGATCATAAACATCTACCAAATGTCATGGCTGAACCTACGGTGTTCTCTCTTATATGGTGAATTTGGACCACGCATGCAGGAAAGTATCAACTTGAGCAATGACCCAGATTCACAATCTATAAACATAATCAGCCAGCCTAATTGATAACATTTTTCCCATATATATACACAACAACAACAACAACAACAACAAAGCCTTTTCCCACTAAGTGGGGTCGGCTAACCCATATATATACACGAATAAAAGAAAAAAACAAAGTGGCAGGCAGAAGCCTTAAAGAGTACAAAAATAAGGCCATCCCAAGCACAATAAGACTTGGGGTGTGCTATCTGCACAAGCCCTTGTACTTCTCACACACCCCTTGTTAATTTCTGTCATTTGATCTTCTTTAATTCACTCAATCCGACGGCTACAAATTAAAAGGATGTGTAGGAAGTAAAAAGGAGTGTGAATATCACAGCCCTTAAGATTTAAGACTTAAGTACCTTACATTTTTTTTGTAGCATAAATGCAATTCATACATGTATTCTATGTGTTATATTAATGATCTTGGATTATCCCTATGTTACATGATCACGTTTACGATTTAACAGTGGTTAAATGTCTTTCACATGTATTTGCAGCAGTGATGTTTGCTTCAAAATTTCCTGCGACCCTCAAAGTCGAAGGCTGGGCTGGTTCTGTGTTGTGCTGCAGTGGCATCTTCAGGAAGAAGAAGATAAGAGTTTTTTTTAAATGACTTGGCCCAATACAACGTCGTTTTGGCCAAGTCTTTCATTTTTTTTAAGTGACTTTTTTTTTTTAAACCCCCCGGCAAGTCCCCCCTCTTCATCTCCATCCTAATACCTGATTTTCCCATTGATAATTCACCCAATTCCCCAATCCTCAATTTGCCAACTCCTCAAACCCTAAATTCTCCTCAATCCCATATTTCAATTTACCTCAATCTCATACCTCAATTTGTTTCAAAATTATCCACACCACCACAATTTGTTTCAAAATTCAAGTAAGTTTTTTAGTTTTCCGTTTACAATTTTGTTACTGGTTGGTTTGATTGCTTATTTGATTGTTGATTAATTTGTTTTAAAAAGTATTATATTATATACATATAATTATAATACAATATATATCAAAAAATTTAGGTCCCATGAGGCTTCGCCTCACGCCTCAAGGCTTTCACCTAGATAGGGCTATCCAAGAAACGCCAATGCCTTCGCCTTTAAAGCATTGATTTTCAGTGATTCACGTACACATGGTGCTATAAAAAGAAATTTAAATGGCTATTTCAAGATTTTAACGTTAATAGTGACAGGAATCAGAGTTCTTGTGATTTCCCGCTTATGTGTGTAGCATGAGTTGACTCTGCGTGTATGCTAGACACTTTCTTGTGATAATGAAGGCCGGTGCACCAAAATATATCTAGCTTCTATGGAGTTTTTTCAAGAAACCTCTGTGATACCAAAATCCGGAATGAGTTGGAATCTCTTCTCTTTTATTTTACTTTTGTACCATAGAACTTAATTAAAGTTCTGTCTACTTAGGATACAACAGCTTTTTGAAGTACATGTAAAGTTTTCACTTTCTACGTCATTTGGATTATTAATGCAAAGCCTCATACTACAAATCTAATGCCATGTACCCAATGAGACAGCAAAATAAGGTCAGTTGCCTACAAGCATGTCTCATACGACCACAACTATATTCATTGAATGCTAAGTTACCATATACTAATTTCATTTTCATTAGAATAATGTGTACAGCGTCAATCAATGAACAAGGAAAAAAAGGTAGGAAGGAAAACAAGAGGAAGGAAAACAAGAACAAAAAACCTGCTGCTTACCGCAATAAGGCCTCCAGCACCAGGGAAGCTCTCAGTCAGTGGAAGTTCCTCACTGGATGGAAGCAAACCTTGTTTCTCAACCCACTGCCGAGCTACATCAACAAGATTTCCACTGCTCCCCCTTGTACCCTCTTTTGCAGCAATATCAGCTTTGTTACCTATAACAATATACGGGACAGGAAGGCCACCAGGACCTCCAGATCCTAGTGGAGCTGAAAATGTCCCAGTTGCAGCAATCTCAGCTGCCCACTTCTGTAAGCCAGTTTTTGTCCTTCTCTGGGAGAGATCATGAACAAAGATTACACCTGCATATGAATGTCAAGTGTATCATGAGCTGAAAAATCTAAATCTGGCTGCAACATGCTGGTTCCTTTGCTTTTGATAGGAAATAAATTGTGGATGATCATATTGATCGTAACTGTATGCCACCATGACTTACCACTAAAACTTTGTCAACACCTATCAAGCTTGTTTCATCATTATGCATATAGAACATGGATGCAACAAGAGATGAAAAAATGGTTAAATTTATGCAATTACAAGCCTAAGAAAGGCTGATGGTTTCTAAATTAAAGATAAATACTCAATTAAATTGTCCCTTAGACTTTTTTTACTTCACGGCCTTTTCTTTTACATATATTAACATGCATAGTATTTGCCAGGAGACTAAAATGTTTACAGAGGGAGAGAGGTCTCAAACTTGCCATTAATTTGGGAATAAAAAAGAGACCGGCATTCTTTGTATCTATCATGTCCAGACACATCCCAGAGTTCAATAAAGAAATCTCTCTCAGCGTCACCCTTAATGCTGCTTGACGAGCTACCCGAGTTTCCGTACGTAGTATGCTGGACGGAAAAATGGTAAACAATTATTTAGACTTCAAGTTCAGCAAAAGTTCTCAATATCCCATCAGAATCAACGAAACGATAAATTCTCACCTTTACACCTACTGTACACCCTACTGTCTGAGGAGGACGTGCGATGGAAGAACCCTTGACAATCAGATGAACAAGAGAAGTTTTTCCAACACCTGCCAATACACCACCAATATAAAGACAAAGTTTGATATTTATAACTGAAATTATGAGATGTAGTGTACAACCAAGCAGAGATTGGATAAAGAAAATCGTCCTTGATGCACTATAAAATTGTTTTTTTTTACACACATTAGTGGGTGTTAAATTACAGGTTTATAGGGCTCCAATTCTGCCTACCAAATACTAATTTGAGCAATGCATTATCATAAACATTTAAGCAATTACTCTTCTAGTAAGCTAAGATTGGGAGCAGCCTCTCCATAAATGGGGGTAAGGCTAGCCGACATTCACCTCTCCCAGACCCTGCGTAAAGCGGGAGCCTTGTGCACTGGGTACGACCTTTTTACTCTTCTAGTAAGCTAAGATGATATAAATTTAACAATCGTCGTACCCAGTGCACAAGGTCCAAAGACGTAAACGGAACTTTCTCAATCCACAAATGAAATGTGTAGATATCGATTAATCAAGTTCCAAAAGTTCCATGACAAGCGACTCTCGTGTGTCAGTTAAGCCTTCGAGTTCAATTGCTTCGGCTAACTTAGCACGGTTGTACTTGTTAATCCAATTATTCTTTAATCGAACTAGTTCAGAGAGCAGCAACCACTGTGGTCAGAACTGTCCTGTCCCCAAACTCATCTACAACAATTTGGCACCAAAGTTGTAATGAAACTTTATTCTCACTATCCATATTCTTCATCAAATTACATAGAGCAGGATCAAGAAGAAAGTAATCAATCAAAATTGGGAAAACCGACGCACAAAGAAATTAAAAGAAAATCAAAAGTTAGAAAAAGAAAGAAATACCAGAGTCGCCAACAACGAGCACTCGAACCTGGCCACAAGGCGGACCGCCGCCACCGTTTTGGTTTTTGTTGTCCCTCGCACGGTCCCTCCAGAACATGTTGTCCTCCGACTCGAAGACCTTTCGAACAAATATAGTCACCTAACCTAACCTCAGAATGAAATCTCAAGTCCCATCAAAATCAAACACGCACAAAATCCAACATTTTCTCCAAATCTCTACTTTAAATCTAAATTCCATCTTTCTTGCATCACCACCAACCCACCAAGACCATCTCTGAACATGTCCCCAAGCCAAAACCTAGTTTCAAGTTTCACCCACAGATCCAAGTCTCTATGAAATCAAAGTAGCAACTGGATTTGGCGTAGAGTTCAAGCACCGAATGATACAAGAAGGATCTGAATTTCTGAAAAATGTGAGGTGACTGAGAGGGTTAATAATTGAACGTAATCATCCGTTTCTTTTCTTTTGCTTGTATATCGTGTCTCTCTCTGTGGATTGATTCAAAAAACAATTTAATCAAAACAAGGTGGGGCAATTTAGTACCAATATAGTACCCTCGTTTGAAGATTTTGCACCGAAATACCGTCATCTAGTGAGATCTTATTTCAGGTGCAATTTAGTATTTTCAACTTCAGCTTCGGTTAGAATTTGTTTTCCTACGAAAGATATATTAACATTAATCGGATGGGGAATAAGCTGATTACGAGCTAGCACCAAAAAAAATAAAAAAAATCATCATTTATGAGTTTTAAATTGGCTAAAATAGTCAAAATGGTTCCCCAGATTTGCATAACTCATCAATTTGGTCCTTAACATTTCAAATCGATAAAAGTGGTCCCTAAGATTGTCTACCATCCATCATTTTGGTCATTCCGGTAAAAACTCCGTCAAGTTTTCCGAAGCTATTGATCGAAAGTTTGGACAATTTTTAAAGTTTCGTAACTCAATCGTTTATTAATCAAATTTGACCCATAATATATCAAAATGAAGATAGGAAAGTGTAGAATAAGATTATCTCTATTTGGAATCCCAATGGCTGCTGGAGATAGCCGGAAAATAGTCTCAAAGTTGATTGGTCCGAGGGAGAATTGGAAAACTCGCCGGAAACTGGGTAAAATTTAAACGTTCATAACTTCTTCAATACTCAACAAAATCAAGTGATTAAAAATCAAAAATCATACTTCTCGACGAGACGAAGAAAATGGTACATTTTTAGATGGCTAAATTTCCGTGGTTTGGCCGAAAAACGGCTCGAAAGTGGCTAACTCGAGACCAAGACAGCCACTTTTGAGCCGTTTTTCGGCCAAATCAGGTCAATTTAGCCATCTAAAAATTGACCAGTTTATTCGTCTCATCGAGAAGTATGATTTTCATTTTTGAATCACTTGATTTCGTTGCGTATTGAAGAAGTTATGAACGTTTAAAGTTTACCCAGTTTCTAGCGAGTTTTCTAGTTTTCCCTCGGACCAGTCAACTTTGAGGCTATTTTCCAGCTATCTCCGACAGCCACTGGGCTTCCAAATAATTGATATATATTTTGATATATTATGGGTCGAATTTGGTTAAGAAACAATTGAGTTACGAAGTTTTGAAAATTGCCCAAACTTCCAGCCAAGAGCTCCGGGACACTTAACAGAGTTTTTAACGGAATGACCAAAATGATGGATAGTGGACAATCTCAGGGACCACTTTTATCGATTTGAAATGTTAGGGACCAAAGTGATGTGTTATGCAAATCTCAGAGACCATTTTGACTATTTAGCCTTTTAAATTTAAAACTTCTCATAAGAGTGATATCACTATAGACTGTAGTACTAAAAACATCTCTATTAAAAATACGAATTGCCTTCAAATGGGCATTTTACTAAAAAAATGTATATCTATATCTTAGGATGTGGTTTTGCCGGTGAACTAGAGTAAAATAAATAAGATTTCAAATTTGCATCTTTTCTATTAAAGAATAAATTTTATTTACAATTTTCGGAGATGTAAAGTAAGATGCAAATACGGTGTTTATAACTCAAATTTGCATCTTTCCATTGTTGATGCTCTAAGTAGTGGCTAAAATAATTAGTTGGCCTATAAAAAGAACATACACTATTTTTTTTCTCTTACAAACTTATGTTTAATTATGTCGTTATTTATGTTGATTTATATAACCCAATAATCATAAATAGAGAAGAGTGATTGAGACTAATAAGTAAGAATAGAGGAAAATTTTGTTTAGACCCAACTTAAGAACAAACATGTTACAATAGGCTCTCTACAAAGTTAGACATTCAGCCCAAGGCAAATTGGATATGGCGGAATTTGCACGTTCAAACTAAAGACAATAATTAAGAGAAAAAAATGCTAAACTACTAGCCGGGGTGAAAATTGTCACAGTAAAAAATTTAAGGAAAACTAATTAAAAGGGTTTGAAAACTTTGAGTTTTAATGATAAGGACAAAATAAAGGGTAAAATGAATAGTACCAGGATTGACATTTTAGTATAAAAATATGATTTTTTGTTAAAGTGAATTCGTTAAAGTTCTAAAAAATTTATAGCCTCTGATTTGGTCGAGGTGGTTTTCATTTACTAGCGCGCAGGTGGTCACTCTATAGAGAAAGCCGGGAGCAAGTTTGGTGCTTTGTGTCGCTGAATGCTTCCTGAACTCCGACACCGTTTCTTCCTAAGTCAGGATCAACAACTAATCTCCATCAATAAAAAGCAGCCCCCTACTCTCAATTGTCGCACATCTTTCGCTAGTGACCATCGGAGTAGCTGCCATGTAGAAAGCAAATCGAAAGTAGAACCGCGGAACGCATCAGAACACAAACAAATCAAACCAAAATAAAAAAGAACACATGAACCAAAAGACAAACTATGGAGTGCCGGGACTAATTAAGTCGCCTAAATTAATTGCACCAAGAAAGTGAACACTAAAATAGCACAACAACAAAAACCTTAACAAATTTTCTCCAGTCGCGATCCCTTGTTAGGGCTTGGGGTCGGCTTCAGCCCTCCTTCCTCTCCCTTACTCTTCATTCTTCTTTACATTTCAAGCCTTAACTGCGCCTCACCCTTCCTCATCTTTCTACCCACGAATTAGTGAGCAACTTTCCATGTTTTATGCAGTGTCATTCCCAAATTCCTCTTTTCGCACTTTTTTTGGGATAGATCAGTGGGTTTAGTTTGGTCTTTGTGGTTGGGGTGGATTGAAAGCGCCCTTTATCGCTTGATTTCATGTTGTTAATGCATTCCTTGGCCGTTTTGGTGGCTGAGCGGTCTTCCACACCCATATTTGTGCTAAATCTACCATGCTTGGTGACACGCCCCGATTCCGGTGTCCGAAGGACAACGGGATGGCCATGTGCTGGTTGATACCGAGGGTGACACAAGCAATTTCATGAATGCATATGCCGAGAACATGTGAAACATGCATATAAATTTCGCGCATAACTACACAATGAAATATTTAAATACCAACCTTACAAAATAATATAATAATATTCAACTGCCAACAAAATAATAGTGATAATGGATGACATGTTCAAAGCATACTACTAATTCAGAATACAAGCGGAAGGTATAATAGAAGGTGCTATTACAAGAGATGTCCAAAGCGGACATGAGGACACAAGTTCACTAATATAGGAATGACTCGTAACTCGGATCATATGCCTTGTTCCTAAGTCCTGAGCGGTTGCAAAACAAAACATGAGTGGTCCAAGTTTTTATATATAGAAATACTAACACAGTTATACATCAACGTACTAACCCCTAGTTTAGAAAACTCATATAGCATAATAAGTAATAGGTTTTCCGAAAACCCTAGCATGCCATAAAACCTTTGACACGCCCTGATCCCGATGTTCGGGGGACAGCGGGATGGCCATGTGTTGGTTGACATCAGAGGGTGACGCAAGCCATTTAATGAATGCATATGTCGAGAACATGTGAAACATGCATAAAATTTTTGCTGCGCGCTACATAATGTAATATTCAAATACAAATCTTACCAAAATAATATAATAATATTCAGTCGTCAATAAAATGATAGTGATAATGCATCATATGTTCAGAGCATACATCTAATTCAGAATACAAGAGGAAGGTGTGACAGAAAGTGGTATTACAAGTGATGTCAAAAGCAGAGAGGATGACATGATATCATTGGTAGGGAAATGCCTCGTAGCTCGGATCGTACGCCTCATTCCTATGTCTTGAGGGGGCACAAAACACACATGAGTGGACCAAGTTGATATATAAGTAGTACTAACATATTTATTCAACAACATACTAACCCCTAAAGTTTATGGAAACTCATATAGCATAATAAGTAATAGATTTTCCGAAAACCCTAGCATGCCATAAAACCTTTCATAAAACATATATCATATAATGTGCTTAATAGTGGCATCGTATATCAATATCTCATGGCCGAAGCCACCAACCTACTCCTAGTAGAAGCCGATATAAGTATTTCTCGACCGAAGCCACCAATCTACACTTAGCTGAAGCCAATATAAGTATCATCTCGGCTGAAGCCACCAACTTACGCCCGACCGAAGCCAATATAAGTATCATTGCCTGTAGGCAGAACAGTGACCACTAGATAAGCACAAAAATCATTGAACATAATATTTCCAAACATAATATATATATCTTATCGAAGCTTAGTAGCTCAAACATCATATCTCAAAACATCTTTGTAGTATATAGTCATCGATCATATATACTACAAAGAACATGAAAATCGATAAAGTATGGTATTCCAAAATATTCTCAGTAAAGCATGATATCTCATAAAGTGTAAATCTAACTTACTCATAAACGTTTCATAAAACGTAACCATTAATGCTTTTCAAGAATGCATTTCTAATAGTAAAATATGCATTTTTGAAGGGATCCACTCACAGTTACTCTGTCGTCGAAGAGCCATGCAAAATAAGAAGAACGCAATCGCCGCTAATAAACACACTTAAGCACATAAGGGGTCCAATTAATAAACCTCTATCATAACGATTGAATTTCGGAAAACGGACGTTATAAATGGATTCAGGACTTCAAAAAACATAAAGGGGAACCTTGGGTACCCCCATGCGCCAAGATGGGTCACTGGAAAGTTGGCGGAAAAGTCACCAATATCACCGTGGACGGCGGCGGAGCACAATACCTCTGACAGAGGTGTGTGTGCTCCACATGCTAGCACATGCGGCCCTTCATGTGCACCCACGCGCCACTCACGCATGGCCTAGGTTCTGGGCTCTGACTGGGTTTGGGCTTGGGCCTGGGGTTCTGGACTTAGGCTTGGGATCCTAGGGTTCAATGGGCCGAAGGCCCGAGTTTGCAAGGCCCAAAGGCCTCGATTAAAATGGGGTTTTGGGCTTGAAAGCCCGACCCAAAGCTTTGGGCTAGAAAACCTAGGTTTTCAGGTTTGGGTCGAGTTGACCCGGTTTCATTAAGGAAAAAGGCCAAAGCCTCCTGAGCTCCAGTCAACGTCGATTCACAACCCTACCCTACAATCTACCTACCACAATGAAGATAAAGATGAGAGGAATAGATTCGTACCTTCGTGGTCCCTTGCCGTGGCCAGGAAGTGGCCATAAAATGAGCTTGAAGTCGTCAGACTCACTAAGAGGGTTAGGTGTGTTGGGTTCCGATGGGTGTGCTCTGAGCTTCACGGAGAATGGGAGAGAGAGAGCACATAGTGAGGATGATGGTGGAAGGTGGCGTCGTAAGTGTGGTGTGGGTGGGTGTGTCCTCAGGGAAAGAGAGAGACTTGAGAGAGAAATCTGCGAGAGGGAGAGAGAGTGTGAGCTAAAAGAGTGTACTCGGGGGGAGGGGAAAGAAAAGAGAAGGATAGAAAGAAAAGAGATAAAGAGAAAGAAAAAGGGGAAGGGGTAGTTGCCACATGGCAGCCAATGAGGAATGAGAGTTAGGAGGAAATCCAAAAGGGGATCCGGATTGGGTAGGGGACAGGGGACAAAAATCCTATGTGGGTCCCATGGTTCACAAAATAATAATCGTAAAAGACAACCAAATGTCTGAAAATGTTCGACATTAAAAAGATACAATAAAAGTGGGACGAGGTTTCACAATCTACATTCTTAAAAGAATTTTATCCTTGAAATTACAATCTCAAATAAATAAGTACAGATACTGACTCCTTATTAGTTCCTCAATTTCCCAAGTTGCTTCTTTGACTGCATGATTTATCCACAACACTTTTACTAATGGAATGACTTTGTTCCTTAGAGTTTTATCCTGCCGGTCGATGATTGCCATTGGTGCCTCAACATAACTCGCGTGCTGACTTACCTCTAATGGTTCCAGCTAAATAACGTGAGAAGGTCTGGTACATACTTCCAAAGCATGGAAACATGAAATACGTTGTGAATCTGCGACAACTTTGGTTGTAACTCTAATCTATAAGCAACCGCACCAATTCTTTCTACGATTCAGTAGAGGTCAACATATCGAGGACTCAACTTTCCTCGCTTACCAAAATGAACCACACCCTTCTAGGGTGACAACTTCAGAAAGACAAAGTCACTAATCTCATACTCCCGATCCCTAGAATATCGGTCCCCAATGCTATTTTGTCGATCTTGTGCCACATTCAGGTTCCTCTTTATCAACTAGATGTTAGTATTAGTGGTGTCGACAATTTTTGGCCCCATTAACACCTGCTCATTAACCTCAGTCCAACACAACGGCGTCCAACATGCCTTCCCATACAATGCCTCAAATGGTGCCATGCTGATACTAGAGTGGTAGTCGTTTTTGTAGGCAAACTCGATCAATGGCAAATAGCCATCCCAACTACCCTTCCACTGGAGAACAGATACTCTCAACATGTCTTCCAAAGTCTGAATCGCCCTATCAGATTGATCGTTAGTCTGTGGATGATAGGCAGTGTGATAGGAGCATATTTATGTGATCGAGTTAGCTTGTTCTCATGCATTTATGTTGTTATTTCTTAGTTAATTATGTATTTTAAGCTATTTTCGTGTGTTTGTAGGTCCATAGGCCTTATAAAGTAATAAGATGCATTTTGGTGCATTTTAGAGCAATTTTGGGCTTGGAATGAATAGCACATGCATGGAACAAGGTGGATGGACGAAATTGAAGACTAAAGAGGCTAGGAATGTGTTAAAGAGAAAGAAGAATTAATGTAAAAAGGACAAAGAGCTCAGCCACAAAAGGGTGTCACTCCACCATTCACATTTCCATCATTGTCGTGCACCACTATTGCACTTCATTTGGATTCCTATGCCGTGCATCATCATCCATGTTCCCTCCATTGACTTATTTGTTGCATCATTCCACTTCCTTTCCTTTGTCTACCATGTGCACAATATCCTTTCACCTCTTTGCACTCATTGATTCACCACTTACTCACCTTTCCACCCATGCCATGCATAATCATCCTTGTTCCCTCCATCATTTCATATTTCATGTATCATTACATTGAATCATTGCACTCAATTGCTACACCATTCCTTCTTCCCTCCATCATTTCAGATTTCATGCATCATTGCACTCAATTGCTACACCACTCCATGTTCCCCTCCATTGCCATGCACTTCCTTTATAAAAGGAAGTGTGTGTAACATAAATTTAGTTCATACTTGGTTAGATCATTCACTCCCATTTCAACACAACCTTCATCCAAACACATCCATTCATCTTCACATCCATTCCTCCATACAAACAAACCTTCAAACACTCACCAACACCTTGTGCCGTAGCAAAGGAAGGGAAAGAAAGTGCTTGGACGTGCTTGCTGTCCAACTTGGATCGTTTGAGCGTTTAGGTATTTTCTTTCTTTTGTTTCTAATGTTTAAATTCATTTCCTTTCGTTTTGTTGTAAATATGAGTGGCTAAACCTCTCTTGGCTAGGGGTGATTTCAAAGCCATGATTATGTGTGCAATATAATTTGATAAATTCCAGTTATGAACTCTTGAATCGTGAATGCAATTGGCTTAACTATTTGATTGATAACTTATTTGTATTTGTTAATTAAGGGTCGACACTTAATTGGCATGCATAAATCCGTTGGTAGAATATAAGGAAGTTTCACATAATCGTTACAAACTTATATTCACATGTAGTGAATGTTGCTTATAAACGATCGCGTTAAGTTCAATTCCTAGCATAAGTGACATGATGTCATAGTTGCAAGTGCTTTGTCAATGCTTATGATTTTCATTAAACGTAATGATCTTTGATTGTATCTCTATTATGATGTCATGTAGGGAACTTTTGAAGAATGTTTTGGGTTGTCAAATGATGTCATCCAATCCAATAAAACAAGGAAAATCTGAGAGTTAACTAGTGATGTCACGGTTAATTTGGAGCATTGTCGTTCATAATTTAATGAAGTAGTAATTGGAAATCAAGTTATTTGCATACATGTCATGTGTGGAGAAAAAGCCTCCAGCTATCCCATCCATCATCTTATTTCTCACATTCGTTTTACAATCTGTCTAGTTTTTCATACTTGTTGTTTGTTACAACTTCATCCAAATCAAAACCCCCCTTTTAGTTTCTTGTTTCAAAGTGTTTCAAATCTATTTTAGTTTTTGTTTTTAAGTGTTTTGATTAAAGTAAAAATCAATTTTCGTCCAAAGTCATTCCTAGTGTCTAGTTTAAGTTTATTAGGTTGTTTTAAGCTGTTTTAAGTATTTTAAGTTTTCTTTGAGTCTTGTGAGTCTTGTTAAGTGTTTTTAAGTTTAATTTTATGTTTTTGAGTCAGTTTAGAGGTTATTAGCAAGCCCTCCTAATCCCCGGTCCAGAACGATCCCTACTTATACTTATATTACAGTTGTCAAAAGAGGGTTAAATTGTGTGTTAAGTTAATTTTTGCATCAAGTTTTTGGCGCCATTGCCAGGGATTAGCAAGTGCTAATCCCTTGTTATTTCTTTTTGTGTATTTTCATGTGTTTTTGTTCCTAGTTGCTGATTTTACTTGTTTTCTTATTTTAGGTGGTTTATGACTCGAAGTTCTCAACCTGTTCATAAACACATCTTTGACTTTGACGACGATTTTGAATGAACTTTGAGACGAGCGAGGAATCAACAAGATCCCTAACCATCTCAACCTGCACCAGATCTTGAAAAAAACAAAGTAGAAGAGCAAGAGGAAGCCATGACAAGGACTTTTGAAGAAGTCCAAGATTTGGCAGTAGACAATCGAACAATCAAGGAGCTTTCCGCTTCGGGATTGGACAATACTCTGCCTTTATGCATTCAATATCCAAGGGCGGCCCAAAACAAGATCGACGAGTTCGAATTAAAGTCTAGTTTATTGCATCATATTCCTAAGTTCCATGGGTTGTCCATGGAAGATCCTAATAAACATTTGAAGGAGTTCGAGGTTGTTTGTTCGAGCATGACCCCTGTGAATGTTGATGGGAGCATTCTGAAAATGAAGGCTTTTCCCTTTTCTCTCTTGAAAAAGGCTAAAGATTGGTTGTATGAGCTAGCCCCTAGAACTGTCACATTATGGGAGAGTATGAAACGGGCATTTTTGGAAAAGTTTTTCCCAGCTTCTCGAGTCATTCTACTACGCAAAAGGATTAGTGGCATTCAGCAAAACCAAGGTGAATCATTTCCCACTTACTATGAGCGTTTTAAAACCCTTGTTGCTTCATGTCCACCGCACTAGATGAAGGAGGAGCTTCTTCTTCAATATTTCTACGAAGGGCTTCTACCAATTGAACGCCAGATGCTAGACGCCTCAGCGGGAGGAGCTTTGGTGGACAAAACACCCATGGCTGCCAAGACCTTAATTGCTAACCGAGCATTGAATGCTCAACAATATGAAGGCGTTGGTCAAAGAGATAACCCACGGCAACAACAAGTTAATGAGGTAAGTGCTATTTCCGAACTTCAAAATCAAATGGCTAATCTTACTACTCTTCTTTCACAGGTGGTTGAAAAACCAAAAGAACAAAGTGTAGCTGCTTGTGGCGTGTGCTCAATGAATGGACATTTCACAGATAAGTGCCCTCAATTGATCGAGAACGGAGGGTGGGAATCTGCCAACGCCGTGGGTTTTGGGAGTCAAAACCAACCAAGGAATGACCCGTTCTCGAATACATACAATCCAGGTTGGAGAGATCATCCAAATTTCAAATGGAGGGAGCCTCAACAAACCCAACAACAAAGTGCATTCAGACATCAACCTCTGGGATTCTATCAAAGACCGTATGCACCCGCACAACCTCAAACACAACCTCCCCAAAATAACTCAGGTTCGTCTTTTGATAATGCTCAAGTTATTCAGTTACTAACTACATTGGTGAAGGGTCAGGAAAATCAAGCCAAAGATATGCACAATTACGCCAAGGAAGTGCAAAATCAAGCTCGAGAGGTGACTAAATTGAAGAGACAAATGGGACAAATGGCTGAGTTCATGGGGCAATTTAGTAGAGAACCATGTAAGTTACCTAGTTCGACGGATGTGAATCCAAAGGGAGGCTTCGAATCTGCCAAAGCCATCACCTTGCGAAGTGGAAAAGAAGCTGGATCTGATCCCAGCCCATCTAAATCCAATAAAAAAGAGGACAAAAAGATGCAATCTGAGGAGAATGAACAAGGCCTGCCCTCGGCAAAGATTGAGCAATCTTTGCCGCAGCCATCTACACACCCTAATTCGAACACCAAAGGTAAGTTGGGTTCAAATTCCGTGACTTCTAATTCCGTTCTAACCAATGCACCATTTCCTCGCAGGTTTATGCAATCAAAGAAGGATGAGAGTGACAAAGACATCCTTGACACATTCAGAAAGGTGCAAGTCAACATTCCACTTCTAGATGCAATTAAACAAGTCCCCAAGGAGCTGTGCACTACAAGGAAGAGGGCTTCAAACAAAGAGGTGGTAAGGGTGAGTGAGAATGTCTCAGTTGTGTGGCAACAAAAATTACCTCCTAAGTGCAAAGATCCAGGCAGTTTTACAATTCCTTGTGTTATAGGAAATACTTTCTTTGAATCTGCCATGTTAGATCTAGGTGCATCAATAAATGTCATGCCTTATTCAATATATGCATCTATGAACTTGGGAGAATTAAGAAAATGATGGAGTGATCATTCAACTGGTCGATAGATCTAATGTGTATCCAAAAGGTGTTTTGGAGGATGCTTTAGTGCAGGTGAATCACCTAGTCTTTCCGGCGGACTTCTACGTGCTTGAAATGGAAGACTCGAACCATTCCCCTACATTACCAATATTACTTGGCCGACCATTCATGAAGACTGCCCGTACAAAGATAGATGTATTCAAGGTAACATTGACCATGGAATTTGATGGGGAAGTTATTGATTTCAATATTTCTGATGCTATGAGATATCCTCATGATGGTCACTCTTGTTTCTCTATTGATGTGATTGACTCTTGGGCGCAGGAATTCCTTGATGATTTGAGTGAGGATGCACTTGAAAAGACTCTCACGCAAAGCATTGAACTAAAAAATGAAGGGTTAGCACTTAGGCATGCACATGGCAACAACAAGGAACATCTTGCTGTGCCTATTCAAGAAGAATTGGTGGAGATGGTTGCTACCCTAGAGTCAAATCCAAGGCATATTGGTAAGTCTCCTAACCTAATTTCAATTCCCAATTCGACTAACAAGTTGCTTCCTTCTGTAATCCAGCCCCCCTCCCTAAAGCTTAAACCATTGCCGAGCCATTTGAAATATGTGTTTTTGGGAGAACAAGATATGCTGCCCGTCATCATCTCTTCTTCACTCACTGCACAAGAAGAGGACAAGTTGGTGAGGGTGCTTCGGGAATACAAAACTGCCATTGGGTGGACATTGGCCGATATCAAGGGAATTAGCCCTACCACTTGCATGCATCGAATACTCTTGGAAAAAGGAGCCAAACCATCTAGAGAAGCACAACGCCGGCTCAATCCACCCATGATGGACGTTGTGAAGAAGGAAATCATCAAGCTACTAGATTGTGGAGTGATTTACCCAATTTCTGATAGCCATTGGGTCTCGCCGATCCAAGTTGTTCCTAAGAAGTCTGGAGTCACTGTGGTAAAAAATGAAGATAATGAGCTTGTGCCCACCCGAATCTAAACCGAATGGAGAGTTTGTATTGACTATTGGAAGCTCAACGCTACGACAAGAAAAGATCACTTCCCGCTGCCCTTTATTGATCAAATGCTGGAAAGGTTAGCCGGTCATTCATTTTATTGTTTTCTTGATGGCTATTCAGGGTATAATCAGATTGTGATAGCTCCTGATGACCAAGAAAAGACTACCTTCACATGTCCCTTTGGTACCTTTGCTTATCGACGCATGCCATTTGGGCTATGCAACACACCAGCCACATTCCAAAGGTGTATGGTAAGTATTTTCTCAAAATTTGTGGAAAAGATCATTGAAGTGTTTATGGATGACTTTAGTGTTTTTGGTGACTCATTTGATGCATGCTTGAATAATCTTACTTTGATCTTACAACGTTGCATCAAAACTAATTTGTCTTAAATTGGGAAAAATGCCATTTTATGGTAAAACAAGGTATAGTTTTGGGGCATATCATATCAGAAAAAGGGATTGAGGTTGATAAATCTAAAATAGATCTTGTACGTCACTTACCCTCTCCCACTTCGGTAAGGGAGGTTCGTTCTTTTCTTGGCCATGCAGGATTTTATAAGAGATTCATCAAGGATTTCTCAAAAATCGCTCAACCCCTTTGCCGTTTACTCCAAAAGGAAGTAGCCTTCTAGTTCAACAAGGAGTGTGAGACCGTTTTCAAAACCCTCAAGGACATGTTGACTTCGGCCCCCATCATCATGCCACCAGATTGGAGCCTTCCATTTGAGCTAATGTGTGATGCATCCGATTATGCCATTGGTGCTGTTTTAGGCTAAAGGAGGAACAAACAGCCCCACGTCATCCACTACGCTTCCCGGACACTAAATGATGCTCAATTGAATTATTCTACCACTGAGAAAGAACTTCTTGCAGTTGTATTTGCCTTAGATAAATTTTGTTCATACTTACTTGGCACTAAAGTGATTGTATATTCTCACAATGCAGCGTTGAAGTATCTTCTCACCAAGAAGGAGGTCAAACTAAGGCTGATTCGTTGGATGCTCCTACTTCAAGAGTTCAACATTGAAATAAGAGACAAAAAGGGGAGTGAAAACATGGTGGCTGACCACCTCAGCCTTTTGGTGCACGAGGAGGACTCCTTACCCATTCTAGAGACCTTCCCTGACGAGCAATTGCTGTCCCTAGAGGTAAGTGATCCCTGGTATGCTGATTTGGTCAATTATTTGGTCACAAAACAAGTTCCTAGCACTCTAGATAAATACAAGCATGATAAAATCAGAAATGATGCAGGATTTTATGTGTGGGATGATCCATATTTGTGGAAGTATTGTCTTGACCAGATTATTCGTAGATGTGTGCACAATTCCGAGTTTAATTCAATTTTTGCATTTTGCCATAGTTGTGCATGTGGGGGTCATTTTGGCACCCAAAGGACAGCCCTTAAGGTTTTAGAGAGTGGTTTCTATTGGCCTACATTGTTTAAGGATGCTAGAACATTTTGTATAACTTGTGATAGATGCCAAAGAACAGGTACAATAGGTGTCAAGGATCAAATGCCGCAAACCCCCATCTTCAATGTGGAGATCTTTGATGTATGGGGTATGGATTTCATGGGACCCTTTTTGCCCTTATGGTTTTACTTATATTTTGCTAGCCGTTGATTATGTGTCGAAATGGGTGGAAGCCAAAGCCACCCGTACTAACGATTCTAGAGTGGTGGCAGATTTTATCAAGGCTAACAACTTTTCCAGATTTGGCATGCCGAGGGTGTTCATAAGCGATGAAGGCTCTCACTTTTGCAATCGCACTATTGAGGCGTTGTTTAAAAAGTACAAAGTGAAGCATCGAGTTTCCACGCCATACCACCCTCAAACAAGTGGCCAAGCCGAAGTCTCGAATAGAGAAATCAAGCAAATCTTGGAGAAGACTATTGGGCCAAACTGGAAGGATTGGAGCTTGCGTTTAGAAGATACAATGTGGGCATATCGCACTACCTACAAAACACCTCTAGGGATGTCTCCATTTCGACTAATCTACGGCAAGCCGTGTCACCTACATGTGGAACTGGAGCACAAAGCGCATTGGGCTGTGAAAACATTCAATTTGGACTTAAATGCTGTTGGAATGAATAGAAAGCTCCAACTGAATGAACTTGAGGAGATATGGAACGAAGCCTATGAGAATGCGTGAATTTACAAGGAGAAAACAAAGGCGTTTCATGACAAAATGATTCGGGGAAAAACATTCTCAATTGGACAGAAAATGCTACTATTCAATTCCCGTCTATGATTGTTCCCTGGTAAGTTACGATCTAAGTTGATTGGGCCATTTGTTGTCACTAATGTTTTTCCCCATGGTGCAGTCCAAGTTAAAAGCGTAAGGAACGGCGACGAATTCAAAGTGAACGGGCAACGCCTGAAGCTATACTATGAGAGTGATGTGGGGCAGATTGTGGAAGAAATCCCATTCGGTGCCGAGGGCCTTATCCAAGCTTAGAAGGAAGTTTCGTCCAGGTGCAAGACGTTAAAGCAAGCGCTTCTTGGGAGGCAACCCATGTTTTGCGTTCCTAAAAACCTTCCCTTTTCTGCAATTTTATTTTGCCATGATTGTCATTTTTAATTGTTACTTGTTTAATTGTTTTTGGTGTGGGTTTATTTTTTTGAAACATTGATGCGATGAAAGTTAAGCACTCAAATTAAACCCTCTTGTTGTCAAATTGTAGTAATAATGCAAGTAGGGATCGTTCTAAACCGGGGATTAGGAGGGCTTGCTAAAACCTCTAAACTAACTTAAAAACATAAAAACAAAGTTAAAAACACAAACTAGGCAGTTTCTGACTCTAACACAACTTTGGACGAAATTTGGGTTTTGACTTGACTCAAAACACTTTAAAACACAAACAAAACAGATTTTAAACACTTTGAAACAAGAAAGTAAAATGGGGATTTTAGTTTTGATGAATTTGAAACAAACAAACAAGTTATAAAACTAGGCAGATTGTAAAACGAATTTAAGAAATAAGATGATGGATGGATTAGTTAGAGGTCCGTTCTTCACACATGACACACTTGTATATGAATTGATTTCCAATTGCTTTTCAATAAACTATGATGCGCAACACCCCAGATTAACCGTGATGCACAAATTAACCCTTAGATTTTCCTTTACTCATTGAATTGGATGAATGCATGCGACAACCCAAATCATTCTCTAAAAGTCCCCTACATGAATGCATAATAGAGATACAATCAGAGATCATTACGTTCAATGAAAATCATAAGTGTTGACGAGGCAATTATAACTATGAATGCATGATACAATTGCCAAGAATTCAATTAGCGCGATAGTGATAAACAACCTTCACTACTCATGAATATAAACTTGTAACGATTAGGTAAAACTCATTTATATTCTAGCATCTAATTCATGCATGAAAACTAAGTATGCATCCTTAATAAACATACAAGAATCAGTTATGAATAAAATAGATAATTGAATTGCAATCACAACTTATCAAATCACAATTGGAAGAAATCAATTCAAATCTCAAGCATGTTCATGGCTTCAAACTTCCCTCTAACTAAATAGGGGTTTAGCCACTCATAATTGCAACAAAATTAGAAAATAACAAAGTAGACATTGAAAGCAAGAACGAAGTACACCTAAAACGCTCCAAAGTTCCAAGCTTGAAACGCCAAGGACCTTTGTTTTCACCACCTTGTTGTAGCACAAGTGTCTAGGATGTGTATGAATATATGGATGGAATGGATTTGCACGGCTAAGAGATGAAAGTGTATGGATTTGTGAGATGTAGTATGGTTAGATGAATGGATGGAATGGATTTGCACGGCTAAGAGATGAAAGTGTATGGATTGGTGAGATGTAGTATGGCTAGATGAATGGATGGAGGTCACAACAAGGAAATTGTGTTTGTGAATGAAGCTCTTTTGATGGATCCAGATTGTACTCCTTTGGAAGGGGGTGGTGGATGTATTTATAGGCTAGGGAGAGGACCACTCCATTTCCTTTGCATGTGCAGATTGCATGGGTGTGTGCTGTCCAGGTTTCTCCTTTTCTTTTGCACACACATGCTTCATCATTTCAGCCACTAATCCACCCATTTTCTGCCCATGTTTCTCCTTTCCTTTGCATGTGGGTGCGTCTTCTCTTTCTAGCTGTGCATTTCCACTTGCTCCAAAGCCAAATGAGTGCAATCAAAACCCCATTTGCTGCTGAGTGTTGATGACAAAGCAAAACACAAAACAAGTGCCTTTACTTTCTCATTTTATTAGCCAAATCTGCTTAGCCCTTTTCTAAACCTTTCAGTGTTACAATGCCCATAACTTATTCTAGAAAAATGATATTAACAATCCGTAAATTGCTCCAGAAAATAGACATCCGTAGCTTTCCAAGAATATAAGGCTCATTCTCTCATTCATTCGGAGCTGTTCGTAACATGCTTCCAAAGTCAGCTAATCTGCGCAGGCAGTTTTGACAAATTTGTTGGCTGTCCATGTTTCTCTTTTGCACATGCCTTGTATAATGTTGTCTCCATGTTCTTGTGGCAGAAATGTTAAGTAATGATGAAGGGTTGCTGCTGCACAAGTGTGAAGGATGGTGCTCAAGGCTTTTTTGCATGTGTCTTTGTTGTCATGTTATCATTATTTCCACATCCACAAGCTGTCACACTTGCACGCACACATGCTCTTCATTATTTCAGCCACAAACAACACATTTTCTCCATCACATGGCAGCTATGATGTTTGTTAGTTGTAGGTCACACACTTGCACACACATATGCTGAATTCTAATCTTCCCAAAACGTCCATCCTCATGTCTCCAAGTGCATGCAATCCATTTTAGCCCAAAATTGCTCCAAAATGCACCAAAATGCACTTTTCTTGCCAACTTTGTTATTAGGACCTACCAACATATGAAAATGGCTTAAAACACTCTTATAAGCAATAACTAACTAAGTAAGTGCAAGAAAACATGTTAACTAAGTCGCATAAATATGCTCCTATCAAACATTGATAGATATGCAAGGTATTTTTACATTAAAATTCGTTGAAAAAGAACAGGAGGCAGAAAAATACAAAAGGGAGCCTTCACAAAGGCTGCTTAGGAGAAGTCTCAGTAATCGGCGGAGCCACAAAAGGAGGAGGTATCAGAGGTTGATCATTTGGAGCTTCACTACGCGGTACAGCCCCAGAAAACAAAGGCAAATGTTATTGGAACAAACCCACAAACCTCTGATGATCAAGTAAAATCTGACTATCAGATTCCTGCATCTGGTTAATCTTCCTTTTGATGTTTGTAGCATAGTTGTGTGCAAGCATGTGCAGCTGTTTATTCTCATGCTTGAGCCCTCTAATCTTCTATTTGAGACTCATCACTTCAACCGCCAATGATTCAACTTGAAGGGTTCGAGCAAATAGACGTTGGGCAATATTAGACACAGAACCTGCACACTGCACACTGAGAGCCAGAGAATCCTTAACAGCCAACTCATCAGATCGTTTGGAAATTAGTCTTTTATCTTTGGGAGTGACAAGGTTCCAGGCCACCACCGCAGCGGTCATATCATTCTTCATCACCAAATCCCCAATGGTAAGAGGACCAGTAGGGGATATGAAGGATGGGCGCCATATGTTGTCTGGAGAAGGCATGGATGCCTCTTCACCAAGGTTCAAGTAAAAGCGATGGTCAGAGGGGCTAGACATTTTCAAAGGTGTTGAAGAAAGAAGAGGTCGGACAAATCAGGATCTTAGAAGTGCAAGAAGGGAGTTTCTACAGGCAGAAATTCAAGTGTACTTTGAAACGAACTGCGCGCCTCTATAAAAATTAGCATTCGATAAGATTTCAGAGATCGAAGAGGCGAGCTAAAAAATCGAAGAGGCCAATTCAAAAATCGAAGAGGCGCTAGCTTTCTCAAAAGCTGGGCTTGCTAAAAAACCACGGGCCATCCTCTTTTCCAAATTTGTCCGCACTTGTCACATTCAACCTCTGCACTCGACGGAGCTCAGAAATCGAAGAGGCGAGTTCAGAAATCGAAGAGGCAAGCTCAAAAATCGGAGAGGCATTTGCTTTTCCAAATGTGTCAGCATCTGTCACATGCACACTCAGCCTTGCAAAAATTACGAGCAATCTGTCGAAGATTTCTGGTGACGTAGAAAGCATGTGAAGTTTACTGTTTAATCATCCAACGGTTGCTGACAAGAGTGAAAGAATAGTGCCGGTTATTAATTCATATAAATGTCGACCTTCACCCTCCATTGCAAGGCAGACATACATAACCCTTCTTCATCTCCGAGAATGCCTTCCCAACAAAGCCTCTCGAGTCACTCAATGTTCCTTATTCCCTGGGATACCTCTGCAAACAACCCATCAAAAGCAAAAGTAGTTCATATCACGAAGGTTGAAAGCAAGAGTATCTCATATCATACTTTCTCCTTGTCCTTCTTATTATCGTTGTTTTTCACTTGCGGGACAAGGAGAAAGAGAGCAATCAGCCAGCACTTGGTATCAATCTTCTGATCTGGAACCGACTGTCTGGAACCCCTTTCTGATTGCTTACCTAGCCTTGCTCTCGAGTACTCATTTTCAACATCTTATGCATCCTCAAGCTACCACATTTGCCTGGGGAACAGATAAGGGAAGTGAAAATGATACCTCGAAGCATGTGGAGACAATGTGCTAATTCATCCTCAGCTAGGGACAAGGAGAAAGAAAGCAAATGGTCGGCACTTGATGCGAGAATTACTTGACACACAAATTAAACCCTCTTTTTGACAATTGTA
Source organism: Malus domestica (assembly GCF_042453785.1). Classification (NCBI taxonomy): domain Eukaryota; kingdom Viridiplantae; phylum Streptophyta; class Magnoliopsida; order Rosales; family Rosaceae; genus Malus; species Malus domestica. The sequence continues at coordinate 55,331,980 of NC_091675.1, read as the reverse complement.
GCAAAGTATGTAAGTAGGGATCGTTCTAAACCGGGGATTAGGAGGGCTTGCTAAAACCTCTAAACTGACTCAAAAACAAAAAGAAACAAAGTTAAAAATGTAAACAAAAGATTTTAAAACAAGAAAGTAAAAGGGGGATTTGAGTTTGGTGAAGTTGAAAGTAAAAACGAATAAACTAAAAACTTAAATAGATTTTAAACAAATTTGGGTTGAATGGATAATGGAAGGCTAGCTAAGGGGTTCTTCTCCACACATGTCTTGCTTGCATACAAAATGATTTCCAATTGCTCTTCGAAAAGTTATGAATACTCAACGCCCCAAATTAACCGTGAATTGCACTAATTAACTCTCAGTTTTTCAACAAGTTATTAGATTGGATGATTGCATACGACAACCCAAAACATTCCCTACAAGTTCCCTACATGAATTGCATAATAGAGATACAAGCAAGAATCATTAAGTTCTATGAAAAACATAAGCATTGACGAGGCACTCGTTACTATGATTTGCATGAAACTTATGCCAAGAATTTACTTAACGTGATTGTGACTAGCAACCTTCACTACTTGTGAATATAAGTTCATAACGATTAGGTGAAACTCCCTTATATTCTAGCGTCAAATTCATGCATGAAAATTAAGCGTGCACTCTCAACCAACATACACAAATTAGTTTTTATACGAATGGATAAGTAAATTGAATTCACAATTCAAGAAACGCAATTGGAAGTAATCAAATCATATAGCAAGCATAAACATGGTTTTGAATCCCCCCCTAGCCAATGGGGGTTTAGTTCCTCATTATTACAAAACAAAGATAAACAAATTTAACCATTGAAAAACAAAGGGAAGAAAGCACCTAAACGTTCCAACGATCCATGTTGGATAGCAAGCGCGTCCAAGGACTTTTCTCCTTCTCCTTGCCGCCACAACAAGGTTGGAATGATGTTGAAGGGTTGGTTATTTGGAGGGATGGATGGGAAGGGGTTTAGATATGTAGGAGAGGCAAGGAAAGGCTTGGAGAATGGTTAATTTCTGGATGAATTGAATGAGGTTGCTGCCATGGTATTTATAGGAAGAGGATGGACATGTTTAATGCAAAAATCTGGTGGAATGAAGTAGGTAAGGCATGGCAAGGTGGAGAGTTGTTGGTGAGGGTAGGTTTTGAGTCATCCACTCACATGTCATGGTGAGTTAAGCATTGCATCATCCACTCAAATGTCATGGTGAGTTAAGCATTACATCATCCACTCAAATGTCATAGTGAGATAGGCATTGCATCATCACTAAAAAATCTGGTGGAAGTAAAACAAAGGGAAGGCCACGGCATTGATGAATTTTATGGGGTATGCATGGTTTTGAGTGAAGTTTTGGCCAATCCTTCTAGAAATTTATCCCTTCTTGCAACTTGTATTTGTTTCACCAGATTTTTAGCATGTTCTTAGCCTCTTTTGTCTTCAAATTCGTCCATCCATCTTGCTCAATCATATGTAATCCATTCCAAGCTCAAAACTGCTCCAAAATGCACCAAAATGCACTTTCTTGCTACCTTAGCCCTTTGGACCTACAAACACACGAAAATGGCTTAAAGTACTAAAATAACTAAGAACTAATAACGTAAATGCAAGAAAACTAGTTAACTAAGTCGCATAAATATGCGTCTATCAGCACTTGGACAGATTGAACAAAGAAACAGACCAACACCTTTACCTCGTGCTTGCCTGCCGTGCAGAAGAAACAAGCATAGAAGAATGCAGACTGCACAACCAAGGAACTCTAATTTCCCTCGCTCAGAATTCCAAACCAGTTTGAGATCAAAGATGTGGAAAGTCAACAAGATCATCTATCTCCAAAACCAGATTTGTGTTCTTAAACTCTACTCTGTCTGGTTTTTACTTTGCTATACTTGTCATGTTTATTCGTTGTTTGTTTGTTTGCTTGCTTGTTTGTGTCTGAGTTTATGCTTGAAACATTGAGGACAATGTTTGATTTAAGTGTGGGGGGGGGGTAACCATTGTTTTGCATGAAATTCGTAGGAGTTTATCACCCATTACTTCTAGTGTTGTTCCTTGCTGTTTTAAGTGTTTTAAGCTATTTTGGAGTGTTTTAGTGTGTTTTGACATAAAAATCCAAAAATCTCATAAAATTTGAAAAAATTGTTAAACATAGTTATAAACATGGATGAAAATTTGATTTACTCTTTGATGTATGCTTGGTTGTGGTTATAATTTATGAATTCACATGCAATCATAAGAGAAAAATTAGTTTTTGTAACATGCTTGAAGGAAGGAACTCAAATGAACGCTACAACCTTGTGAGACTTGAGCCTAAACGTTTATTTGGAGAGTTAATAATCTGTGCACCATTGTTTTCTAAAGTCGTTGCATGATCTTATTATTCTTTACTTGGTTGTTACTTAGAAGGCGTTTCATCATTTAGTTCCAAATGCTAGAACTCATGCATATTTCATTCAAAGCATGTTATTGATTTGCATAACACATATTCAAGATGAAGTTGTGTAGTGACCACCAAAGCCAAATTGACGTGCCCCTATTTCATTATGTGTTTAAGTTTAACCCCGTTGAGCCTTCTTAAGCCTATGTTCTTTGTTAACCCACACTATCCTTACGTAGTCTAATTTTAGGACCATCCATACCCTTATTCTTGAAGCATAGTAAGGCATGACTTAAAATGAACTCCTTTTTTATCAATGTATTGCAGAAAGCAAGTGTGGGGGAAGTGATTCTTGTGTGTGTGTGTGCGCCAAAGTCCTTAATAAGGCACGGGTAGAAAAGAAAAAAAAAAGAGTGAAAAAAAAAAAGAATTGAAAAGAGTATGAAAAAGAGCTCTAAAGTGTTGTTTGTTAAAGAAAGGGTCCAAAACATTGTATTCTGCCCTAAGTGTTGCATGAATCTTCCCTTTTGTATTTAAAAGTTGATTCTGCATTCTAAAGTGATTTCCAAGTGTCTATTTCATTGCTTTGCTTGCTATCGCTTTAAGAACGTTTGTTATCCCTATCCTTTCTTTGTTAGCCATTACCCCCAAGCCCTGTTACAACCATTGACTTCAATCTTGAGTGTTGTGTGTTTCAATTTGTGGAGTTCGAAATTGGTATGAGCATATGGTGTCACTGGTTCTCGCATCTAAGTAGTAGCATTCCATTCATGAGATCATATCTAAACATGCTTAATAACTCCAGAAAATTGCTTTCTTTGTTATAATATAGTGAGTCCTAGTCTTTCGTGTTACATCAATCTTCTCACATATACTAGTGTAGGGTGTGTAGTTAGAAAATGTGTGTGAAAATAGAGAGTATCTTGTAAGGAATTGAGAAAATTCTCTAAGGCATGTTACTATATTCAAAACATTGTTTTAATTGGTTAATTGTGAACTAGTAAGTGGTGACTATGATTAAGTATGTGCTCAAGTGTAAAGATGACCAAAATCTGTGGGAATAATGATTTTTAACATGTCATGTTTCATTAAAAATCTTTGAGGCAAATGTTGGAAGATCTAGGTTGTGTTTTGTTTGTTTTGTTTGTTTTGTTTTGCTCGAGGACTAGCAAAAGCTAAGTGTGGGGGAATTTGATAGGAGCATATTTATGCGGCTGAGTTAGCTTGTTCTCATGAATTTATGTTGTTATTTATTAGTTAATTATGTATTTTAAGCTATTTTCGTGTGTTTGTAGGTCCATAGGCCTTATAAAGCAATAAGATGCATTTTGGTGCATTTTGGAGCAGTTTTGGGCTTGGAATGAATAACACATGCATGGAGCAAGGTGGATGGACGAAATTGAAGACTAAAGAGGCTAGGAATGTGTTAAAGAGAAAGAAGAATTAATGTAAAAAGGACAAAGAACTCAGCCACAAAGGGGTGTCACTCCACCATTCACCTTTCCATCATTGCCGTGCACCACCATTGCACTTCCTTTGGATTCCTATGCTGTGCATCATCATCCATGTTCCCTCTATTGACTCATTTTTTTGCATGATTCCACTTCCTCTCCTTTGTCTACCATGTGCACAATATCCTTTCACCTCCTTGCACTCATTGATTCACCACTTACTCACCTTTCCACCCATGCCATGCATAATCATCCTTGTTCCCTCCATCATTTCAGATTTCATGCATCATTACATTGAATCATTGCACTCAATTGCTACACCATTCCTTCTTCCCTCTATCATTTCAGATTTCATGCATCATTGCACTCAATTGCTACACCACTCCATGTTCCCTTCCATTGCCATGCACTTCCTCTATGAAAGTAAGTGTGTGTAACATAAATTTAGTTCATACTTGGTTAGATCATTCACTCCCATTTCAACACAACCTTCATCCAAACATATCCATTCATCTTCACATCCATTCCTCCATACAAACAAACCTTCAAACACTCACCAACACCTTGTGCCGTAGCAAAGGAAGGGAAGGAAAGTGATTGGACGTGCTAGCTGTCCAACTTGGATCGTTGGAGCGTTTAGGTGTTTGCTTTCTTTTGTTTCTAATGTTTAAATTCATTTCCTTTCGTTTTGTTGTAAATATGAGTGGCTAAACCCCTCTTGGCTAGGGGTGATTTCAAAGCCATGATTATGTGTGCAATATAATTTGATAAATTCCAGTTATGAACTCTTGAATCGTGAATGCAATTGACTTAACTATTTGATTGATAACTTATTTGTATTTGTTAATTAAGGGTCGACACTTAATTGGCATGCATAAATTCGTTTCTAGAATATAAGGAAGTTTCACATAATCGTTACAAACTTATATTCACATGTAGTGAAGGTCGCTTATAAACGATCGCGTTAAGTTCAATTCCTAGCATAAGTGACATGATGTTATAGTCGCAAGTGCTTTGTCAATGCTTATGATTTTCATTAAACATAATGATCTTTGATTGTATCTCTATTATGATGTCATGTAGGGAACTTTTGAAGAATGTTTTGGGTTGTCGAATGATGTCATCCAATCCAATAAAACAAGGAAAATCTGAGAGTTAACTAGTGATGTCACGGTTAATTTGGAGCATTGTCATTCATAATTTAATGAAGTAGTAACTAGAAATCAAGTTATTTGCATACATGTCATGTGTGGAGAAAAAGCCTCTAGCTATCCCATCCATCATCTTATTTCTCACATTCGTTTTACAATCTGTCTAGTTTTTCATACTTGTTGTTTGTTACAACTTCATTCAAATCAAAACCCCCCTTTTAGTTTCTTGTTTTAAAGTGTTTCAAATATGTTTTAGTTTGTATTTTTAAGTGTTTTGATTAAAGTAAAAGTCAATTTTTGTCCAAAGTCATTCCTAGTGTCTAGTTTAAGTTTATTTGGTTGTTTTAAGCTGTTTTGAGTATTTTAAGTTTGCTTTGAGTCTTGTGAGTCTTGTTAAGTGTTTTTAAGTTTAGTTTTATGTTTTTGAGTCAGTTTAGAGGTTATTAGCAAGCCCTCCTAATCCCCGGTCCAGAACGATCCCTACTTATACTTATACTTATACTTATACTACAGTTGTCAAAAGAGGGTTAAATTTGTGTGTTAAGTTAATTTTCGCATCTCCAGTGCTTTGCAACAGTTGAGTATTCATGGCATCATGGAATGCTCTCCAAAATCTAGATGTGAATCTTGGATCTTTGTTCGAAACAATGGTGATGGGTACACCTTGAAGTTTAACAATATTATCGATGAACAACTATGCCAACTTCTTCAATGTGTAGGTCTGTCGAATGGGTAAGAAATGAGTAATCTTGGTGAGTCGATCCATAATCACCTAAATGTTATCAAACATCAACTGTGTGCTCGGCAAACCATACACAAAATTGATGGTGATGTCTTCCTACTTCTACGCTGGTATAGGGAGATTCTGCATTAGCCCTTTAGGTCTCTATCTGTTCCCTTTCACCTGTTAGCAAATAATACATCTTTTCACATACTCTACCACATCCCATTTCATCCCATACTAGTAGTAGAATGGACGAATAGTGTGATACAATTTGGTACTCCCCAGATGTATGGCATGTGCCGAAATGCGGGCTTTATCAAGAATTTCCTTTTTCACCACTTTATTGTCCTTAGGCACAAACAGCCTATTTCTTATCACCAAGGCTCCATATTTCCAAATTTTCAGATCTCACCTAGAACCATTTAGCACCTGTTCTTTTAGGTTTACACATTGTTGGTCGAGCTCCTGAGCTTCCTAAACCAAATCCACCAAAATAGGCCTAATTTGGAAGTGTGCCAACAATGCTCCATGTGAATTTGGTGTCACAGCAATGCCGGTTTTTCGAAGCGAAAACAATAGCGGAACATGGGTAGCTCGAAAGAAGACAAGTTGTCCATAGGATTTCTAGCTAAGTGCATCCACTACGACATTTGCATGACCAGGATGATACTCAATAGTGTAATCGTAGTCACTAATGAGTTCCATCCACCTTTTCTACCTTAAATTCAACTCCTTATGGGTGAAGACATACTTCAAACTCTTATGATCGGTAAAGATGATGTACTTTTCACCATACAAGTAATGTCGCCAGATTTTTAGAGCAAAGACTATTGCTCTGAGTTCCAGGTTATGAGTGTGGTAGTTTCTCTTGTGAGTTTTGAGCTGTCTAGAAGCATAGATGATGACTTTCCCATGTTGCATCAGAACACAACCCAATCCTAACAAGGATGCATCACTGTAGATCTCAAACTCACTACCATCGTTTGGAAGAGCAAGGTTGGGGGCATAAGTAAGACACTTTTTAAGCTCCTGAAAACTCCGTTCACAATTCTCATCCCATTCAAATTTGAACCCCTTATGGGTCAACTTAGTAAAACGCAAGGCGATTACTGAGAAATCCTGCACAAAACGTCGGTAATAGCTAGCCAATCCCAGAAAACTCCTCACTTTAGTAATGTTCCTCAGCTATTCCCACATAGACATTTCAGAAATCTTCTGAGGGTCCATACTAATTCCCTCAGCGGAGACCACATACCCGAGGAAACTGATCTGGTCTAGCCAACACTAACACTTACTAAACTTTGCATATAGCTGATTCTTCCATAATCTCTCCAACATTAACTTCTAATGTTTCCTATGCTCATCATTACTCTTGGAGTAGATCAGGATGTCATCAATGAACACAATCCCAAACCGATCAAGATACGTTCTGAAAACTTTGTTAGTCAAATCCATGAAAGTTGTAGGTACATTCGTTAACCCAAAAGGCATGACATAGAACTCATAGTGTCCATACCTAGTGCGAAAAGCAGTATTTGGTACATCACGAGTACTTCCCTAATGATTTCTTCCAACAATGCATTACCATTGCCTGTCACATGGCTGAAGTAGAGATAGAAAAGCCCTCAAAAGGCAAAGTTATTGCATCGAGAAAGAGAAGACCCTCACGCCCAAAGAAGGCCTGCCAACATACTTTATCATCGATGAAGCACTACGATTGCCCAAGGAGATGCGAAAAGTACTAGTAGCTGTCTTGGCGAGTCCCGACGACCACCAGGTGCAAGTAAGTAAAGACGAAGGCTTGAAGCTTTGGCCACATGAATATGCCATATGTTGTGCCACACATGACGCAATCAACTTCACTGACGAAGACTTGCTGCTGGGATCAAAACCTCACAGTTGTCTTCTCTTCGTCTCTGGGTAAGTAAGGGAGCATAAAGTTAATCACATACTTGTGGATGGTGAATCGACCATAAACATCATGCCAAAGTCAACAATAACCACAATCGGCATCAAGGTGGATGAATTATCCCGAAGCCACCTTGTAAATCCAAGGTTTTAACCAAGGAGGATAAAGAGCGATGGGCATGATTCGAGTGGAAATGACCATTGGCGAACTCAAATCAAGCACGCTATTCCACATGATTGATGCAAGAACTTCCTACAACTTGCTCTTAATAAAGCTTTGGATCCATGAGAATGGAGCAGTGTCTTCCACCTTTATCAATGCTTAAAGTTCTATTGAGAATGAGGAAAGGTGATACAAGGCGACACCAAATCATTCACCGAAGCTGAATCACACTTCGCGGATGCCAAGTTTTACATGGATGAAGACATGGTGCCCAAAGCTTTTCCAAAATAAATCAAATTCTAGGCAAAGCTGCACCTAAGAAACAAGAGTGGCAAGCCGTGCCTAAAAAATAAGAAAGGGAAGCCGTGCCATCTTCAAGCAAAAACAATGGTGTGCCTGCTAAGCCCATAACAATCCAATGGAGTGTGACGCCCTTAAAATGACCAAACACACCCGTCTTCTGATACATCCCAATGTCGAGAAGAAAGAATAAGCAATCCTCATTTGAAATTGGAACAAGCAAAGCCGACACACAGTTGCACAAAGACGGTGTAAAGCTGCTCAAGACAAATGGAGTTTTACCTCTGACACAGCCAGGCAATAGTAAAGTTTCAAAACCACCATAAGGTTTCGTAAAACCACTGCCAATGGGGTAGAACCAAGCTCTCTTCCAACTAAGAGGACCGAAGAAGGTTTCGACCTAAATGCCTACAAACTTATGTCAAAAGCTGGGTACGATTTCACCTTCTCTTCAAATCTTGGAAAGAAGAATTCAAACGCCATCAACGACAAAGAATGTGACCTCATTGAGACTCAAAAGAAGTTGAAGGAGCATGGTTACAAAGTTGACAACAAAAAAGATGGACTTGGCTTCATACCAAATACACTCGTGAAAATTTCAAGCAAAGCGAAAAACGTTACTGCTCAATACATTAACATGAGAATTGAATCATTCAAAACCTAGAATTTCGGCACTTGATCGCTTTGGTGGTCAAGACCGAACTTCCATCTGCGACCTCAATGATGCTTGCCCAAAGACCCTTTCCAATCATTAAAATCATGGTGGACACAACCATTGCCCACGAGGCATTATCATTCATAGACGGCTCATCTGGATACAATCAAAATCTGCATGGCTCCCAAAGACGAGGAACTAACAACCTTTCGCACTCCAAAAGGTATCTACTAATATGAGGCAATGCCCTTTGGTTTAAAGAATGCTGGAGCTACAAATCAACGCACAATGCAGAAGATATTTAATGACATGCTACACAAAAACGTAGAATGTTACATGGACGACATAGTTTGCAAGACCAAAAAGAGATCCGATCACTTGAAGGATTTACGAATGGCGTTCAACAAACTACGGCACTACAACCTCAAAATGAACGGGCCCGTTGAAGTGTGCATTTGGCATCACTTCTGGGAAGTTCCTTGGCTTCATTGTCAAGCACCGTGGCATTGAAGTTGACCAATCGAAGATCAAGGCCATCCAAAGCATGCTTGAACCAAGGAACTTACAAAATCTGAAAAGTCTATAAAGGCGGCTAGCCTTTATTATATGCTTTATCTCCAACCTCGCTGGATGCTATCAACCCTTCAGTTGACTCATGAAGAATGACGCTCCGTTCATATGAGATGACACAAGTCGCAATGTCTTTGAGAGCATAAAAAGGTACCTAGCAAGCCCACTTGTCTTAGGAGTTCCTGTGCCTGGAAAGCCGCCCATCCTATACATTGCATTGGAGCACTATTGGCACAAGAAAATAAAGACCAAAAGGAAAAAGCACTCTACTACCTAAGTAAAACCTTTACTAATGCCGAGCTTAACTACTCACTAATCGAGAAGATGTGCCTTGCCTTAGTCTTTGCCGTCCAAAAGCTTAGACACTACATGCTTGCTTACACCATCCACTTGGTTGCTAAAGCCGACATGTCAAGTACGTTATGTCTAAGCCAGTTCTGACAGGGCAACTAGCTAAATGGGCGTTGCTTCTCAACCAACATGAGATCATCTATGTTTCAGCTAAAGCCATCAAGAGACAAGCCCTAGCGGACTTCTTTGCCGATCATCCAGTCCTAGCCGATTAGAAAATATCGGAAGACTTGCTAGACAAGGAGGTGTTCTACATTGACATCTTCTCGACGTAGACAATGTTCTTCGACAGATGCGTATGAGCAGAAGAAGTGGGGGCAGGAGTAGTATTCATGTCACCACAAAGACAAGTACTACCTTATTCCTTCCGATTAAGCGAGCTGTGCTCCGTCAACATCGCTAAGTCCCAAGCACTGATTATTGGACTCCAAATGGCAATCAACATGGAAATCACAACGCTAGAAGCGTATGGTAACTCCAAGCTCATAATCAATCAACTCTTGACTGAATATGAAATGAGGAAAGATGATCTCGTCCTATACTTCTGGCTAGCCTCTCAACTGCTACAACAGTTTGAGGCTATGACGCTAGAACATGTGCCAAGAAAAGAAAATCAAATGGCGGACGCTCTCGCTAACTTAGCCTCAAGTATGGCTCTAGGAGAAGACGAAGCTGCAGACGTGCCAGTTTGCCAAAGATGGGTGATCCCACTCATCACTGAAATGCTACTAGATGACACAAACATCATCTCAATACCTTCAGTCGACATTGAAGAGTGAAGACAGCCGCTGATTGACTACTTGGAGCATGGAAAGCTTTCGGACAATCCTAGACACCGCTCTAAAATACGTCGACAAGCACCTCACTTCCTCTATTACAAAGGAACACTCTACTGACGTTATTTTGAATGAGTATTTCTAAGATGCCTAGGTGAAGGAGAAGCTAATCAAGCCATGGAAGAAGCACACTTAGGCGTATGCAGAGCGCATCAGTTTGGACCAAAGCTACACTTCCAGCTTAAAAGAATAGGCTACTATTGGCCAAACATGGTAAATGATTGCCTGGAATACGCCAAAAGGTGCCAAACCTGCCAATTCCACGCCAACTTCATACATCAATTGCCTAAACCATTACACCCTACAATTGCTTCATGGCCGTTTAATGCATGGGAATTGGATGTCATAGGACTAATCACACCAAAGCCATCCACAGGAAAAGCCTACATCCTGGCCGCAACAGATTACTTTTCCAAGTGGGCTGAAGCTATACCGCTAAGGGAAGTCAAGAAAAAAATTGTTGTCCGTTTCATCAAATAACATATCATCCATCGATATGGTGTGCCTCGCTACATCATCACTGACAATGAAAAAAAGTTCTCCAACCGACTCATGGCTGCACAAAAAGAGACTGGCATGAAAGAATAAGCGAAGCACTTTAGGCATAAAGGACTACACATAAGGCTCCTACCCAAGCTACTTCTTATTCTCTCGTATATGGTGTTGAAGTTATTCTACTGCTCGAAAGTCAAACCCCTCACTAAGGATGGCTATAAAAGAAGGCTTAACTAAAGAGGAAAATGCAAAGCTACGACTTCAAGAGTTGGAAGCACTTGACGAAAGGAGGCTCGAAGCTTAACAACACTTAGAATGCTACCAAGCACGGCTATCCAAGGTATTCAACAAGAAAGTCTGTCCAAGGTCTTTCCAAATTGAAGATCTTATCTTGGCATTATGAAGGCTTATCATCATAACTCACAAGACAAAAAGAAAGTTCACATTAAAGTAGGATAGACCTTACGTAATACAAGAGGTCTACACCAATGGCGCCTACTTAATCATGGTGGAATACAGCTTAAAGATCGGCCCCATCAATGGTAGATTCTTGAAGCATTACTACCCCTAAACTAAACAAGCAATGCTCCTCACCTGCATGAGCCTAAACTGCACATGGCACAAAGCTCATCACCTGCACGAGCCTAAACTGCACATGGCACAAAGCTTATCACCTGCACGAGCCTAAACTGCACATAGCAACAATCCTCCTTGTTCGTACGAGCTTAAAAGGCGACACCCAATGGTCCTAGCCCGCAAGAGCATAAACTGTGTACGGTAAAACAGAAAAAAAAAAACCAAAATCATCAAAATCACCATCAAAGCCGTCAAAACCATAAAAAAAAAATCCATCATTCCTTTGAACTACGTCATGCCTTGATCCCTCCTCAATCGAGGGTATGTAGGCAACTTGAAACTTCAAAACTTTAAGTACAATCACATCAGCAACAAAAACACAAACACTTTGAAGAATAAAGAGCAAATTCAAGAATGTGAATACTTTATTTATTTAAAGAAAGAATTCGGCTACAAAGCCATATTTCAAAATGAACAAAAAATAAAGACGACTTCTCCAATAGTCGACAAGGTGTTATTCCAAGTCATAGCTCCGTTACGGATGCAATCACCAAGAAGCTCAAACGAAGCTAGTGGATTGTCACGAACATGGTGTGAAGGATTCAAGATAAGAATCCTCGATGTATACGCCTTCTTCTTCATATTTGGTCTACCAAAATCTGTCACCTCCTAAGATACTTTAGAAGACCACGACTTGATATGCATTGAGTTGTCTTTTGTAGGAAGAACAAGCGCCTTAGGGAAAGTCAACGACACACAAAGTTTCAGTGTCGTTCCCTTATCTTGCGAATTGCCTTCCTTCGTAAGAATAGTGATGGTATTGCTTTTAAAGCACTTGAAAAATACCATGATTGCAAGGAAAAAGAAAAGACAACATAAGCATGAGGTGGGACCGTAAGAAGAAGAACAAAAAAAAGATTGTTTCACTAAAGCAAAAGACATGCGAGACAAACCTTGTGAGCGTTGAAGAATGATGATGACAAAGTCACAACGACAAAAATAAATCAACCACAAAGCTTGAGCAGCACAGCAAAGAGGGCAACTACAAGACGGTCCTTTAAAGCATGCTATAGTAGCAAAGAAAACCAAAATGCTACGCAATCGCACTACGCAACCCCGCAATAATTACGCAAGCAGTTTCTTGCATTGCATGGCAACATCACCACCGAGGGATATTACGACCAAAAGGCACTACACAGCGTAACCTCGTTGCAATCTTTTGCATAGCACCACGCAGTAAAAAGTGACACACAACAACAAACTTCAAGTAGCTACAACTCACGGCAGGAAACAGAGTCTGAAGGAGAAAATTTATGAAAACAAGTTCATTTGAGCAACATCTATGCATGCAATTAACAATTAAAGGCGGAATCATGCTTGTATGCACTCAAAAACAAAACTTTACCCATGAAATTCAAGGTCTAGTTATTGTGGTGAACCAAGACTCAACTCAAATCTTAAAGAAAATAGTTGAGAAACTTTTATACCTTTGAAGCACCTCTTTGCTTAGCAAAGGATATTCACCCATGTGAGGGCCTTCTTTCCTTAGTCTCCTTGCTCCTTGGCTCCATGGATGTGGATGGAGGAACTTTGCTTCTTGGCTCCATGACTTCTTAGATATGGATGAAGGAATGGATTCTCCAAGTTCCTAAGAAAGGGAACCTCTAAGTTTCCACACCAAGGAGAGCATTGAGGAAGACATGAGTGACCTAGGAGGAAATGGATGCTAGTCCATTCTTCTTAGGGTGGCTGATAGGAGCATATTTATGCGACTGAGTTAGCTTGTTCTCATGCATTTATGTTGTTATTCCTTAGTTATTTTAGTGTTTAAAGTCATTTTCGTGCAATTTCAGGTTCTAAGGACAAAGTATGCAATAAGGTGCATTTTGGAGCAGTTTTGGGCTTGGAATGGATAGCACATGCATGAAGCAAAATGGTTGGACGAAATTAAAGATCTAAAGAAGCTAGGAATGTGCCAAGTAGAGGAAGAAAATAAATAGAGGACCAAGGAAGACAAGGAAACTATCAAGAAAAAGGAAAGACTAGTCAAACTTGCCTTATCTTGTCTTTACCTTTTCTAATCTAAATTACCAAAGATTCAGTCACATGAAGGGTTTCTAAATACTTTGGGACATTTCATTACATATTCTACAAGTCCTAAACTTGCCTTACAAGTCCTAAACTTGCCTTAAAAGTCCAAGCCATATCATCCCTCACCATTTCTCTTCCTTACCGTGCAAGGGAGCCATCCCTTTCCTATTTTTTGCCATAAATCACTTCAATTTCCACCCATGCCGTGCATCATCACCCTTGTGCCCTTCATTATTTTAGATTTCATACATCATTACATTGAATCATTGCACTCAATTGCTACACCATTCCTTGTTCCCTCCATTTCAGATTCATGCATCATTACATTAAATCATTGCACTCAATTGCTACACCATTCCTTGTTCCCTCCATCATTTCAGATTTCATACATTGAATCATTGCACTTAATTGCTACACCATTCTTTGTTCCCTTCATCATTTCAGATTCATGCATCATTACATTGAATCATTGCATAAATTGCTACACCATTCCTTGTTCTTTCCATCATTGCAGATTTCATGCATCATTGCACTCAATTGCTACACCACTCCATGTTCCCCTCCATTGCCATGCACTTCCTCTATAAAAGGAAGTGTGTGTAACATAAATTTAGTTCAGTTTTTGCTTGATCATTCATCCCCATTTCAATACAACCTTCATCCAAACACATCCATTCATCTTCACACCCATTCCTCCATACAAACAAACCTTCAAACACTCACCAACACCTTGTGTCGTAGCAAAGGAAGGGAAGGAAAGTGCTTGGATGTGCTTGCTGTCCAACTTGGATCGTTAGAGCATTTAGGTGTTTTCTTTCCTTTGTTTCCAATGTTTAAATTCATTTTCTTTCGTTTTGTTGTACATATGAGTGGCTAAACCCCTCTTAGCGAGGGGTGATTTCAAAGCCATGATTATGTGTGTAATATGATTTGATAAATTCCAGTTATGAACTCTTGAATCGTGAATGCAATTGGCTTAACTATTTGATTGATAACTTATTTGTATTTGTTAATTAAGGGTCGACACTTAATTGGCATGCATAAATCTGTTGCTAGAATATAAGGAAGTTTCACATAATCGTTACAAACTTATATTCACATGTAGTGAAGGTCGCTTATAAACGATTGCGTTAAGTTCAATTCCTAGCATGAGTGACATGATGTCATAGTTGCAAGTGCTTTGTCAATGCTTATGATTTTCATTAAACGTAATGATCTTTGATTGTATCTCTATTATGATGTCATGTAGGGACTTTTGAAGAATGTTTTAGGTTGTCAAATGATGTCATCCAATCCAATAAAACAAGGAAAATATGAGAGTTAACTAGTGATGTCACGGTTAATTTGGAGCATTGTCGTTCATAATTCAATGAAGTAGTAACTGGAAATCAAGTTATTTGCATACATGTCATGTGTGGAGAAAAAGCCACTAGCTATCCCATCCATCATCTTATTTCTCACATTTGTTTTACAATCTGTCTAATTTTTCATACTTGTTTGTTTGTTTCAACTTCATCCAAATCAAAACCCCCCTTTTAGTTTCTTGTTTCAAAGTGTTTCAAATCTATTTTAGTTTGTGTTTTTAAGTGTTTTGATTCAAGTAAAAGTCAATTTTCGTCTAAAGTCATTCCTAGTGTCTAGTTTAAGTTTATTTGGTTGTTTTAAGCTGTTTTGAGTATTTTAAGTTTACCTTGAGTCTTGTGAGTCTTGTTAAGTGTTTTTAAATTTAGTTTTATGTTTTTGAGTCAGTTTAGAGGTTATTAGCAAGCCCTCATAATCCCCGGTCCAGAATGATCCCTACTTATACTTGTACTACAATTGTCAAAAGAGGGTTAAATTTATGTGTTAAGATAATTTACGATCAAGTTTTTGGCGCCGTTGCCGGGGATTAGTAACTTTGCTAATCCCTCGTTATTTCTTTTTCATGTCTTTTGTTTTAGTTCTGACTTTGTTCTTATTTGTGTCTTTTATTTTTACTTTTGATAGTTGATTTAGTTTTGTTGATTTCAGGTACTAGAGAAGCAAGACATGGATTTTTCTACCATTCAAGCTCAATTGGCAGAACTTACTTCTCAATTGGCGGAACTTACTTCTCAATTGTCACAATATGCCGAAAGGACCACAATGCAAAGTGTCCCTACATGTGGTGTGTCCTGTGGGTAAGGATATCCAACTCAGCAATATTCTCAATTCGCTGCAAATGAAGATGCTTGGGGTTATCAAGGCCATAGCCAATCATGGGGCAACATGTTTTCCAATGCTTACAATTCAGATTTGAGAGATTATTCAGATTACATAGAACCCCAACAATTCCAACAAGATGGATATTGGCAGCAAGAAGAGGAGTTCTATTCAAGACCTATGCAGCCATCACAACCTCATATACAATATGCTCAATCAAACTCAGGTTCGTCAACAGATTATGATCGAATTTTTGATGAAATAAATTCTTTGGTGCAGGGCTCACAAAATCAAGCCAAGGAAGCTCAACAAGATGGATATTGACAGCAATCTGAGGAGTTTTATTTAACACCTATGTAGCTACTACAGCTTCCTTTACAACAATTCGAATCAAATTCAAGTATGTCCACGGATAGTGATCAAAATTTTCAATTACTAACCTCTTTGGTGCAGGGGCAGCAAAATCAAAATAAAACAATGCTCAATCAAGCTAAGGAGATGAGCGAATTGAAAAATCAACCTGGAGAGATTATGGAGTTCATAGCACAAATTCAAGAGCACAGTGAACTCTCCAACTCAACTATTGAAAATTTGAAGGAAGATTTTGAAATCCATGATGCTATCACTTTGGGAAGTGCTATGGAGGTTGGAGGTGAACCCAAGACATCCAAACCAAGCCAAAACATGGATGAACAGCTGCTGCTCGAAGAAGAGGAGAATAACAAGGCCACGGCAAGGGAAGAACCACCTTTGCCGCAACCCCATATGCCCTCTATGCCATCCACTACAACCAAGGTAAGCCTAAATTCAATTCATCTTGACCCCGTTTCACCAAATGTCCTTATTCATTGCAAGATCATGCAATCCAAGGAAGAAGAGGGTGAAAAAGGCATCTTTGAAACCTTTCCAAAGAATCAAGAGTAAGAAGTGGATGGGGAATGTCTAGAATTCATCAAAGAAGATACACTTGAGATGAAAAATCCCAAAGAAGTTGGATTTTATGACACGAGACAAGTCATAACTCTCAAAACACCAAATCTGGCCAAGTTCCATATCCCTACAACCTTTAAAGATGTGGTGTTCGTAATTGACTTTGTGTCAGAGCAAGCAAGTAATTCATCTTCTCCAACTTCGATTTTATTTTATACTAACTGGCTGATTTTGATGATTTAGGCACCTACACTAGAATTTAAACCATTGCTGAATCACATCAAGTATCACCTTCCATTCAAGGATCAATTCCATGCTATGGGCCCTATCCAAGCTTAGAAAGAAGTTTCGTCCGGCTGGAAGATGTTAAAGCAAGCGTTTCTTGGGAGGCAACCCATGTATTCAAAAAAAGGAAGATCTTTGAATCGCTCGACAATCAGTTTTGCGTTTCTAAAAACCTTCCATTTTCTGCATTTTTTATTTTGCCATGATTGTCATTTTTATTTGTTGCTTGTTTAATTGTTTTTGGTGTGGGTTTATTTTTGAAACATTGACAGATATGCAAGGTATTTTACATTAAAATTCGTTGAAAATGAACAGGAGGCAGAAAAATACAAGAGGGAGCCTTCACAAAGGCTGCTTAGGAGAAGTCTCAGTAGTCGGCGGAGCCTCAGTAGTCGGCGGAGCCACAGAAGGAAGAGGTATCGGAGCTTGATCATTTGGAGCTTCACTATCTGGTCAATCTTCCTCTTTATGTTTGTAGCATAGTTGTGTGCAAACATGTGCAACTGTTTATTCTTATGGTTGAACCCTCTAATCTCTTGTTTGAGACTCATCACTTCAGCCACCAATGATTCAACTTGACGGGTTCGAGCAAATAGACGTTGGGCCATATTAGACACAGAACCTGCACACTGCACATTGCACATTGAGAGCTAGAGAATCCTTAACAGGCAACTCATTAGACCGTTTAGAAAGTAGTCTATTATCTTTGGGAGTGACAAGGTTCCGGGCCACCACTGCAGCGGTCATATCATTTTTCATCACCGAATCCCCAACGTTAAAAGGACCGGTAGGGGATATGAAAGATGGGCGCCATATGTTGTCTGGAGAAGGCATGGATGCCTCTTCACCAAGGTTCAAGTCAAAACGACGGTCGAATAAAACAAGGAAAATCTGAGAGTTAACTAGTGATGTCACAGTTAGTTTGGAGCATTGTCATTCATAATTCAATGAAGTAGTAACTGGAAATCAAGTTATTTGCATACATGTTATGTGTGGAGAAAAAGCCTCTAGCTATCCCATCCATCATCTTATTTCTCACATTTGTTTTACAATCTGTCTAATTTTTCATACTTGTTTGTTTGTTTCAACTTCATCCAAATCAAAACCCCCCTTTTAGTTTCTTGTTTCAAAGTGTTTCAAATCTGTTTTAGTTTGTGTTTTTAAGTGTTTTGATTCAAGTAAAAGTCAATTTTCGTCCAAAGTCATTCCTAGTGTCTAGTTTAAGTTTATTTAGTTGTTTTAAGCTGTTTTGAGTATTTTAAGTTTGCCTTGAGTCTTGTAAGTCTTGTTAAGTGTTTTTAAATTTAGTTTTATGTTTTTGAGTCAGTTTAGAGGTTATTAGCATGCCCTCCTAATCCCCGGTCCAGAACGATCCATACTTATACTTGTACTACAATTGTCAAAAGATGGTTAAATATGTGTGTTAAGATAATTTACGCATCAGTGGCCGGCCTCCTAAGAGAAGAGAGAGCCGTTTTGTGTTTTTCTCTTTTCTCTCTAGAAAACCCTTATAAGGGAATAGGTTATAATTTCCTTTTTATAGCCACTTACATTGAGTGGCATAATTGAAATTAAAACCAATTCTCCCTCACACTCTCTATGGCAGGCCATGTGGGTTCATTGGGATTTCATGCCCTTTGTGTTTTCAAGTTGTCATACAATTTGAGTTATTGGACTTAACATTCGAAGCCCATTGGGCCTTGAGGCCCAAAACTAACCCGAGGTTTAAAACGAACTTATTCGTTTGATTAATTAACATATTAATTAATCCTAGCTATAAATAATTAACCCATTTAATTATCCTTACTTATCTCCATTGTTTCTTCAATCTACCTTACACGGTGTATGATCCATTAAGTTCCTTTTAGCAAGGCAGTGGGTGATTAGAACTCTTCAAATCGATTGTGAATTGAAACTTACTTTTCAATTCTCCCTTTAGTGATTATACACCTTTAGGGCTTCCACAAATCATGAGTGACACCTATCAATATGTCATGGCTACCCAAGCTAATCAGAAGAGGTGGAGAACCTATTCAGTTTGGGATTACAATGCAATACCGTCTTTCTCTAATACAATACTCTTGATCACATTGTTTGATTTGATAGTTTATTTATGTCTACTATCCCATGTGATTATCTTATTTATATGATTACCTTGAATGTGATTTGGAACGAATTCCTAAATCTCATTCATACTTTGGTTAAAGATTTTTAATCATATCATAGAGTATTGTCCCTCAAACAGTTTGAAGGTTAGAGATCCCGTGTTGTGCATTCACTTGCCTCCATGGCTAAGTGGCTTAACCCCAACTATGTCGTGGACGCCCTCTGACGGAGTGACTTTAACATAGTCAAAAATCAAGGACCTAACCATAAGACAACCATGATGCCTCAGGTCAAATGACTACTTTGCATTATCCCAACCATGAGTTCTTATGTGACATGAGTATGAGAACTCCTTGTTGATCGCATTCAGTGGACTCATTCTCTATTGAGCACCTACATGCTTGTCTTGGTGTCAGTCACATCAATGACTCGAGACTAATCACTCTCTCTAAGAGAAGACATAGCATGTACTAATCTTAATGGATTGTCAATGCCCAATTGGCAATCCTATGATCAGGAGTGTTTAGGATATGTATACGAAAGAGAATGGTCTCATGAATCTAACTTCTTTAGATCACATTCTCCCAATTACATATTCCTTGGACTTATTGTTTAAGCATATAACATTTATATGAGACGGCTTTAAACAATAATCTTTGCCCTTTATATTAAACTAGATTAGTTTAACATATGAAATGTCTGTAAAGTATCATCATATGATTGGCTTTAGGGCACATTTCTAACAAAGTCAATGTGAATTGCAAGGATGTGTTGTGAAAAAAACACACACCCAATTGTCCTATAAATAAGGGTCAATTGCTTCCTAATGCTATAGGGAAGATACATACCAAATAGCAAAAGGAAAATCAAAACAAGGAAGCACATTCCAGCTGCAACAAGGAAGCAAATTCCCAGCAAAAAAGGCAATGCTTATGCATGGCAATAAAGGGAAAAATGCTGTTTTTTTTTTCTTTTTTGCACCAAAAATCAGCAAGGAAAAGAAAAGGAAACAAAGAAATAAGGAAAGGGCTTCAAAATTTCCAAAACATCAAAGGAAAGTACCTTTCCTTGCCAAAATACAAAAGGAAATCCCTTCAAAGCAAGGACAAGTCTTCAAGTTTCCCAAACCAAAAAGGAAAAACACCCTCTTGCAATGGAAAAAGAAAGGGAAGAAAAAAAAAAATGCAAATCCTACTTACCCAAGGACAAGCAATAAAGCTTTCCAAAATCTTGAAGGAAATCACCAAAGCTTTCAAAAAAGGAAATCACCAAAGTTTTCCAAAATCTTGAAGGAGATTCCTACCTAAGGGAGGAAAAGCATTTTTTCCCATACCCACAAGGAAAAAATTCAACTCCCAAAATACACCAAATGTATTTTTCCAAAAAAAAATTATGGAAAATCAATACGCACAATAAGTATGTGCCGATTTATCCATTTTCAAAATTTTCATTCAAGATCAAGCCTCTACAGCCCTTGAATTAAATTTTCATTTCATTCAAGATCAAGTCTCTAGGGCCTTTGAAGAAAATTTCCATTTCATTCAAGATCAAGCCTTTATGGCCCTTGAAGAAAATTTTCATTTCATTCAAGACCAAGCCTCAACGGCCCTTGAAGTAATGTTTCGTCCAAGAAATACACCTCAATGGCCCTTGATGAAATTCATCATTTCAATTCAAGAAATACGCCTCAACGTCACTTAAAGAAATGTTTCATTTAAGAAATACGCCTCTACGACCCTTGAAAAAGCAAACTAATTCAAGTTCAAGTCTCGACGACTCTTGAATTAGAGCATTCACATTGCAGGACTTCAAAACACATTTTCTACATGTGACTAGCACATGCCTACAACGCGCCTTGAAGTGGGGGCATTTGTACACATGTAAATTTTGTTGCATGCAAATGATGAATCACAAAGCTCCACGTGGCATATGACTCATCACAAATGGACAAGTCATCAATGACATGTGGAACAAATCAAGCAAAGGAAGCTCAAAAACATTCCTAAAATGCGGCAAAAGGGAAGAAAACTCCTTAAAATCGGCAAAGAGCCTAAATTGCTCCCAAAGCTAAAGCATATTCACAAAACAAGCAAGAATTGAAGATTGCTCACAAAATAGGCAAGAAAGCCTTATAGATTTCGGCCAAGCAAGGGAAAGTGGCTGAAATTAAGACACAAAACATGCATAAGTTCTCCCATGGACGAATCAAGACACAAATCAAAGCCAAATCCATCCAAAGGCAAGCTTTGAGAAGTCTATAAATATAAGGTCCTCAGACAAGCATAAAGGTGGACAATTTCTACATTGAAGGGCCGAAATTCTTACAAAAGAAGAACCTCTGCCAAATCTTTGAAGACTAATATGTTGCCAAAGCTTTTTCGAAGAACGTACAACCAAAGCCAAAGTTTTTTTTCGACCAAAGACGAAGCATTCCCTTGAAGAATCAACAAACACTTGCGTCGATTCCTTCAAGACTTTGTTGCAAGCTTAAAACTTGTAACTATGTTTGATTTAAGATCAAGCTGCTAAGACCCTTGAATCAACAAATCCCACATCAACAGCACCTTTGCACAAAACTTGTAAATGTTGATGCACAAAACCGGAGGTATTGGAACAACGTAAATCCGACTGTGAAACTGCAAGTAATGTAAATAACACAAGATGTATCGTGGTTCACCCCAAGGTTTGGGCTACATCCACACTAATTATGTATTTATCTGAGGGAGAGAGAGCTCTGAGAGTGAGAGCTTTGAGAGGGGATGAGGAGCCTTAGGAATTGGCTTCCTTAATTGTGAGGGTGATGGGTCCTTTTATAGAATAAGGACTCCTCACTTACTACATATTTGCCCCTTCCTTTATCACATAATTACATTTAAGTCCCCCAAGTATTTGTATGATATCTAAATACGAGGCCCTAAATATGGTATAAACAGTAGTCCCCTAAGTCTTCAATCAAAAGAGTCTTTTGGCTGGAGACTTGAAATTCAGTCCATGTGTGGGCCGAAGTAACTAGATGTTGTCATGAACTGATGCTCGATATGAAGCAGTGCTCAATCTGAAATGATGTTCAACTAGAAGTAGCACATGCTGTGAGGCTGCGAGGCTCATGGCTTATGTTTGCCTTGGTTGGCTCGGCTTGTGGCGTTAAAGGTGAGGGAGTCCCTTTTATAAAATAAGGGCTCGCTCCTCAATACATGAATGATGGGCTAGAGTTGATGCTCACGGCGAGGTGGTTGCTCAGTAGGCGGCGATGATCTCTAATGATGGTGATGGAGTCCCCTTTATAGAATAAGGGCTCGCTCCTCAATACATAAATGATGAGCTAGAGTTGATGCTCGCAGCGAGGCGGTTGCTCAGTAGGCGGTGATGCTCTCTAATGGTGGTGAGGGAATCATTTTTATAGAGTAAGGGCTCGCTCCTCAATACATAAGTGATGGGTTATGAGTGATGCCCGCAGCGAGGCAGTTACTCAACTGGCGGTGTTGCTCTCTAATGAAGGTGAGGGAGTCCCTTTTATAAAATAAAGGCTCGCTCCCCAATACATAAATAATGGGTGCTCTCTAATGAAAGTGAGGGAGTCTCTTTTATAGAATAAGGGCTCGCTCCTCAATACATAAATAATGGGCTAAGTCCCCCAAGTATTTTTTATGAGGCCCAATATATGGTGTATAGTGTAGTCCCCCAAGTCTTCGGTCAATAGAGTCTGTTGGCTGGAGACTTCAAATTGAATTCATGTATGGGCCGAAGTGGCGGTTGTTCAAATGCGGTATTTGATAGGAGCCTATTTATGCGACTTAATTGGCTTGTTCTCGTGCTTTTACATTGTGTTTCTTTAGTTATTTTAGTGTTTAAAGTCACTTTTGTGTGTTTTCAGATTCTAAGGCCAAAGTGTGCAAAATGATGTAATTTGGAGCCTTTTGAAGCAAAAGGAATGGATGAATTGAAGACTTGAAGAAATTAGGTTTCCTAATCAACGAAGGATTCCTAATCAACGAAGGATTCCTAATTGAAGATGGATTCCTAATCACATGAGGATTCCTAGAAGAACAAGGATTCCTACTTGAAGTAGGAAAGTTAAGCCAAAGTTTCCTATTTTGGTTTGACCTTTCCTAATTCTAAAAGTACTTGTGTTCCAGCCCCTTTGAGGACTTCATATGCACTTGAGGACACAAAACAAAGGCCCTAGAACCCTTAGGGACCTTTGCCGCACTTACCCCATATTCCACCTTCCTTGCCGTGCAAGGGATCCACTTCCCCTTCAGTTTTAGGACATCTAACCTTCCCTAAAACCCATGCCGCACCTTGTGAGGGATTTCTGACCTTTTCTCTTCCTTGTCATGCAAGGGAGAGTGATTCTTTCCTATTTTCTGAATTAAAACACATTCTGTTTTTGTTTTAATCCCATGCCGCACCTTTTAGCTTATTTCCTTTAAATTTCTTATTTGTTTCCCTAATTATAGAAGCTTTTGACTTAATTTATGTTTACCTAAATAACCTAGGGTTTTAATTCCTGAAAGCCCCTTTATAAACTTCTTTTTTTGCAGCCACAAAAGGGGCATTCACTTCCATTCACGCAGAAACCATCCAACCTCTCTTTGCCGTGCCCATCCTTCACCAATCTCCATAACTTCTGACCCTAAACACAATCCATACACTCACCCACTTGTGTGCCGCAGCAAGAAGGAAGAAGGAAGGACCCTTGGATGTCCGAGCTTCATTGTTGGTGCATTCTAGGTGTAATTCGTTTTATGATTTCAATGTGTAATTTCTTTTCTCTTCGTTTTGCTATGAACATGAGTGGCTAAACCCCTATTGGTTAGGGGTGATTTCAAAGCCATGACTATGTGTGCAATTTGATTTGATAAATTCCAGTTATGAATTCTTGAATCGTGAATGCAATTGGTTTAACTATTTGATTAATAACTTATTTGTGTTTGTTAATTAGGGGTCGACACTTAATTGGCATGCATAAATCTGATGCTAGAGTATAAGGATGTTTCACATAATCTTCACAAACTTATATTCATATGTAGTGAAGGTTGCTAGTCACAATCGCGTTAAGTTCAATTCCTAGCATGAGTGACATGATGTCATAGTTGCAAGTGCTTTGTCATTGCTTATGATTTTCATTGAACGTAATGATCTTTGATCGTATCTCTATTATGATGTCATGTAGGGGACCTTTGAAGAATGCTTTGGGTTGTCGAATGATGCCATCCAATCCAATAATACAAGGAAAATATGAGAGTTAGCTAGTGATGTCACGGTTAATTTGGGGCAATGTCGTTCATAATTCTATGAAGGAATAACTGGAAATCGAGTCGTTTGCATACGTGTCATGTGTGGAGAAAGAGCCTCTAACTAATCCATCATCCATTTAAACTCCCAATTCGTTTTACAATCTGTTTTAATTACAACGTTTTATCTTGTTTTCAATTTCGTCAAAACCAAATCCCCCTTTATTTTAAAGTGTTAGATTAGTTAGAAATCCATTTAGTTTGTGTTTTTAAGTGTTTTTATTCAAGTTGTAACCCAATTTCGTCCAAAGTTGTGTTTGTGTTCAAAACTGTCCAGAAAATGTTTTTAAGGCAGTTTTGAGTGTTTGGTTGCTGTTTTGAGTCTTTTGATTTGTTTTAGTGTTTTAAATTTTAGTTTTGCATTCTTTAAGTCTAGTTTAGTGTTTTAAACTTTGTTTTTACGTTTTTAAGTCAGTTTTCAAGTGTTTAGCAATCCCTCATAATCCCCGGTTTAGAACGATCCCTACTTACATACTTTGCTACAATTGATAAAGAGAGTTTAATTTATGTGCTTATATATTTCGCATCAGTATTTGTATACCCTTCATTGAAGCTTTGTAGGTGAAGCTTTGCAAGTAAAGCTTTGAAGCTAGAGCTCTGTAAATGAAGCTTTTGAAGCTAGAGCTTTTGTAAATGCAGCTTTTGAAGCTAAAGCTCTATAAATGAAGTTTTTGAAGCTAGGGCTTTTGTAAATGAAGCTTTTGAAATTAGGGCTTTTGTAAATGAAGCTTTTGAAGCTAAAGCTCTATAATTGAAGCTTTTGAAGCTAGAGCTTTTGTAAATGAAGCTTTTGAAGCTTATTGGCATGAGTGATGCTCATGAATGTTTATGTTGATTGACATGAGTGATGCTCATGGATGTTGACATGAGTAATGCTTATGAATGTTGACATGAGTGATACTCATGAATGTTTATGTATGATTGATATGAGTGATGCTCATAAATGTTTATGATTGACATGAGTAATGCTCATGAATGTTTGTGTATGATTGACATGAGTAATGCTCATGTATAATTTGAAGTACTGGGCGTATTTTTTATCACCTGGTTGGTGGTAATAGCGGCAGGTTGCAGAATAGTTTTAGAGTACTGGACGTACTTTTAATCACCTGGTTGGTGATAATAGCAGCAGGTTGCCGAATAGTTTTGGAGTATTGGGCGTACTTTTGAACACCTGGTTGGTGGTAATAGCGACAAGGTGCCAAATAATTTTTTCTAGTACTGAGCGTACTTTTGGTCACCTGGTTGGTGCTATTTTGGGCTTATGGGCCTTCGTTCTCCACACAACATTCCAGCCCATTTATTTTGGGCTTTGCCGTTTTTTTTTTTGGATTACCCTCTGATAGGGTTTATACAGATGTTTCCGAAAGATAAAAAATAAATCACATCACACAAAAACAAGAAAAGCAAATCACATCATTTTGGTGGGGTGTTTATTCCTTGTTTTTGCTTTCTCTTTTGCTTTTATTTCTGTTTCCCGTAGCTCACTTGATTGCTTTTGCCTTTCCTCTGCACCTTTGTTGCTTTTGTTTTTGTTTCCCATATGCTCTCCTCGCTCCTTCTCTGATTTTTCTGTCAGCAAGACTTTCCCTCTTTTCAAGGCACACTGCCAACCATGTTGGAAATATGCCCTGAAAGTCAATCTTTGGAAGAAACATTTCAGGACAAATGAATCGATGTATGGATGACTCTTATACATCAAATGGCAAAGATACTAATTAGGACTATCTTAATAAACGATATATGTCCTTATTAATGAATCCATGGACAATGGATCGATTGAAGAAGTAATCTAATGATGTTAGACTAAAGAGACCTTCTTCACATAACCATTAAGTCCAAAAAGGTTCCTGGTCATTGGATTGTCGGAGGGACACTGACAATGCTTAGACCGGTACATATTGTGTCCGCTTCAAATGGAAGAATGGAAAGTCTTATCCCATTTGTATAGTGACACTAAGACAAGTATGTAGGTGCTCATTAAGAGAATGAGTTCACTGAACACAATCGAACGAGAGTACTTGCATGAAGGTCTACTCACATGTCAAGCAAGTAACTCTAATGGTTGGAATAATGTAAGTAGTCCTTTGACTTGAGGCATCGTCATTGTCTTGTGGCTAAGTACTTAATCTTTGATTATGTCAAAGTCACCCCATTCGCGGATGTCCACGGCATAATTGGGGTTAAGCCACTTAGTCATGAAGACAAGTGAATGCGCAACAAAGAATCTCTAATCCTCGATTAGAGAGGAAGAATACTCTAAGATATGATTCGGGAATCTTCGGCCGAAGTATCGAGCATAATAAAGGAAAGCGTTCCTATACGACTCAAATGAATCATATAAGAAGGAATAATCACATTAGGGGTTTGACATAATATATCCATACCCTAGTAATGTGATTGAGAGTATTGTTTTAGAGAATGATCGAATTACATTGTAATTCCAACTGAATAGGTTCTCCAAACAACTTCTACATTAGCTTGGGTAGCTATGACATATGGTTAGATGTCACTCATAGCTTGTGAGTTCTTCTAGATGATTAAATGTAGTCATCAAAGAAGAAAGGTGAATTAAAATGAAGTTTTAATTCACTAAGTGATTGGATTAAATATAATCAATTGGATTGATGTCAATCACCTCACTGCCTTGCTAATTAGAACCTAAAATGATTGTACACCGATACACTCTTGTAGTGAGTAATTAATGGATGATGGAAATAATTAATTGGATTAATTAAGTGTTGTGATTAATTTAGAAAGTCTAAAGAAATCATAAAAGCGATAAAAGATCGTTTTGGGCTTAAAGAAACGTTCGGGTTTAATTGGGCCCATTGGGCTTTTATTCAAGCATTGGATGACTAGAAATAAATAAAAGCCCAAAGCCCAAACCAACACAAAGGGGCCGGCCCTTGCAAGTGGAAAGGGAGAGATATTTAGTCAAGTTGTTGACTAGGTTTCTTTTTGTCTATATAAGGAATTTATAGAGTTTTAATCCTTAGGGTTTTTATGTGTTTTTGAACAACAAAGAGGCAAAAGAAAATAGCTCTCTAAAACCACAAAGGCCGGCCACCTAGAGGGTGTTTTAGCTAACAATCTTTCACCCTTTTGGTTATTCCTCCATCCATCTCACTACACTAGTGGGTGTGGATATTTAGAGGTCTTCTCCTTTGGAGACTAAAGGAGAACCTTGGAGCACTCTTACTAACAAAGTGGAGGAGGCAAGGAGGGAGGCTAGGCTCAAGGACTTCAAGGAGCAAAGGACTTGGAGGTGGTCCATCCTTGGTCTAAAATCAAGATCAAGAGGTATAGATCTAAACTTTCACTTAGTTCTTTACTTGAATGTTTTGATGCATTATATATAAACCTATGAACCTTGAAGGGGATTTGCATGACTATAGCTTTGATATTATTTGATAAATTGCTTCTGTTGCTCATGTATATAAATTTTGAATTGTATATGCATGCTAGTCATTTAGAAATCCCATGTGTTAAACTCATAATTTTCCCTTCAAACCAGACTAGATTTTGCCTCCACATGGTGGGTAAGAAAGTGCATGACCCAAGTGCTCTCCTCGCTCATTCTCTAATTTTTCTGCTATGCTTTTTATCTCTGAGACTGATCGAGTAGTGGGTTATATCATGAAAGTTTCATCACTCTGGTAGCTAGGGAACTAATAATGATAAGGTAAAATAATAAAGAAAAGGGAATCTTATCTCCTTCAATGCTTTTTTGTATACTGTGCATGGCTAGAGATATTGTACTTGGATTTCTGGAAAGATGTGCAGGGAGCACATGTTCCAGGATTATGGTCTTCATATCTGGACCGTGAATCTACATATGAGATAAGCGATGCTGGAGCTGTGGAGCTATTTGTTGAACCTTCTTCAATCTCAACATTCCAGACATTTCATAGCATAGTGAATTGCTTGGTGATGCTTAAAACTCTCAATCTTCGGGAAGATCTCTCCACACTAAAAGCAAGCACAAATAGTAGACCTAGGAACTGGGCACCTGCTAGAGTTAACGATCATGTGGCATTTGTAACACCCAGAGAGCTTCCAGAATTGCATTCCTCTGGACGATGATGGCGTATGATAAGCAATAGAGGAACCAGAACTGTTGGATCTAGCTGATCGAGTCGCAGGTTTCCCAGACAACAACCCGATTTCCTGACCTAGTGTGCTACTCTCGGGTGACGAGTTGTCAGCTCTGTGAACGACAACGACATCTCTGAAGCTGCACATAGAATTGTGGGACAACCCCAGCTTCGAGTAGCCTCCACTTTGGCCAGCTGCAGCGCCACTGACCATATTTTTCTTTGATCGTGTACTCTCGACCCTTTTATCTATTTGCAGGTCAGGAGGTTCTTGATGTTACTTGGAGGAAGAGCCTCAGCCGGTGGGGAGTTCGGGCTTGGGCTAGAAGGAGCAGGTGGGGACGACGGAGACTCAGCAGATGGCGTATAAGCTGGTGTGAAAGCTAGTGGGGAGGCACTTGGGGTTGGTACTGTCACTGGTGATGGAGTTGGTGACACGATTGGTGTTTTGTTGGGTGATGGAACTGGTATGGCTGATGGCGGTGTAGCGGTTGGTGGGGTGGCGGTTGGTGGTGAGGCTGTGGGTGCAGCTCCTAGGGCCTGGGCCATGCATGATATGGGCAAAGACTCAAAACCATCAAACTTGGAAACCTGCAAAACCCATCTTCATTTTTAGAGAGAGAGAGAGAAAGAGAGCTTGGTTGGCCAACACGTGGCGCAGGCTGTTGTGAGCTCTCAACTTCGCACACATACATGCCCACCTTCCCTTCAATTTTGGGCTGAGGAGACCCAGAAGGACGCCGACACCTTTTCCAGTCGCATGGGACAACATGTGCAGCTACACATGCTACGATTTGTTTGAAAAACTATCCTGCACATGCCATAGTTTGCTTGGAAACCTGTACTGCACATGCTACGGGTTTTTTTTTGTTTTGGTTCCTGAGCATGACTAACCGAGAGGAGAAAAGAGAGATTTGGTTTCTTGGGTTTTTATGATTTTGCAGATTCACGACGGAGATGAAAAATTAAGAGAGAACCGACATAGCTTTTCGTGTCGATTCCCACAGACGGCGCCAAATGTTGATGCACAAAACCAGAGGTCTTGGAACAACGTAAATCCGATCGTGAATCTGCAAGTAATGTAAATAACACAAGATGTATCGTGGTTCACCCCAAGGTTTGGGGTACGTCCACACTGATTATCTATTTATTTGATGGAGAAAGAGCTCTGAAAGTGAGAGCTTTGAGAGGGGGTGAGGAGCCTTAGGAATTGGCCTCCTTAATTGTGAGGGTGAGGGGTCCTTTTATAGAATAAGGACTCCTCACTTATTACATATTTGCCCCTTCCTTTATCACATAATTACATTTAAGTCCCCCGAGTATTTGTACGAGATCTAAATACGAGGCCCTAAATATGGTATAAACATAGGTCATACATAAACCTAGAGGTAAAGACTACCATGTATTGTTTCAGGCTCAAAACTTAAAGCAATCGTTCAATCGTTCGTCTAAGATCAAGTCATTGCGACCCTTGGATCAACAACCTACGCATCTACATTAAATTTGAAGACAGAATCAGAGGAAAATTGTAAACAGAGATTGTAACTCTACAATTAATCAATACAAATCTACTTTGTACATATGTTCTCATGTCATTCATTACAGAATTTTTGTGTTTACAGCTGCTGTGGATAACGGTGGAGGTGAGCCCATGTGCCAGCCAAGATAGGTACTCACATGCGCCCACGAGTAGGTCCATGCACGAACCCACGCGCTGACTAGAATCTGGGATCGTACCAGGTCGGGTCGGATCTAGGTTCTGGTTTTGGGCTTGGTTGCATGGCCCAAGGTTTGGGCCGGGTAGTAGTTGGGTTCTAGATTTGGGTTTAAGGGTATGGGGTCGGGTCAACCCGATTTCAGGCTGTGGATCAACCGGTTTTTGGGCAAAACTTTGAATGCTTAAACCTTCCTCAATACTCAACCAAAACGAGTGATTCAAAAATGAAAATCATAGTTTTCAATAAGATGAAAAGAATGGTACCTTGAATGACTACTAACTCGGAGTGGTTTGGTCGGAAAATGGCCTGGAAGTCACTAGTTCTCCTCGAAAATTGGGGAAAGCTCACTCCCAGCTATTTTTGTGTTTAACAAGTGTGTACAACTTAAAAAAAGCTTTGATCTAACCTTAAAACACATCCCAAGAGTTTCTAGGAGCTTACCTACGTCGGAAAAACCTCAAAAGTCGCCAAAGCTCGTTTGGGAGATAATGAACAGTGACACTATCACTATGGAGTTCCACAGTGTGTGGTCTGGGGTTCTTGAAGCCTCTACGTCCAGTGGTGAGGTCAAATGAAGTTCTTATGGAAATCAGAAAGAGGAGAGGAAGATCGCAGAGGAGAAGGCATGAGGGAGTTTTAAGAGAAATAGAGAAAGAGAGAAAGTAAGGGGGAGAGAGAGAAAGAGTTATAAAGAAAATATCCAAAATGAAGGGAGAATCTGGATTGGGTAGAAAGATAAGGGGACAAGAATCCCAAGTGGGTCCCCCTTGGTTTGCAATTTAAGAATGTATAAAACGAAACACAAATATCTGAAAACGTTCGATGGTTCGAACATAGAATCTTTATTATACATCCGATTTCGAATCCATTCGCGCCTACGCGTTCATGACGATGAGTACGATATGAATAAAATAATTAACTTAAGACTATGCATTTCGACTATACAATCAACGAAAGTCAACTCAAAGGTATAATGGTAACTTTATAAATCTGATAGTACCAAATATGATAAATCAAGGGCGGGGTTTCACAATATACCCCCTTAAAAGAATTGCATCCTCGAAATTTACAACCCCAAATAAACAAGTACAGATATTGACTCCTCATCAGTTCTTCCGTTTCCCACGTCACTTCCTCGACTACATGGTTCCTCCACAACATTTTTACTAAAATGACTTTGTTCCTCAGAGTTTTTGTTGGAAATGTGCCCTAAAACCAATCATGTAATGATACTTTACGGACATTTCACATGTTAAACTAATCTAGTTTAATATCAAAGGCAAAAATTATTGTTTTAAGCCGTCTCATATAAATGTTATATGCTTAAACGATAAGTCCAAGGAATATGTAATTAGGAGAATATAATTTAAACAAGTTAGATTTATAAGACCATTCTCTTTCGTATACATATCCTAAACGTTCCTGATCATAAGATTGCCAATTGGGCATTGACAGTCCGTTAAGATCAGTACGTGTTGTGTCTTCTCTCATGGAGAGTGACTGGTTTCGAGTCATTGGTGTGATTGACACCAAGACAAGTACGTAGGTGCTCAATAAGGAATGAGTTCACTGAACACGATCAACGAAGAGTTCTCATACTCATGTCACATGAGAACTCATGGTTGGGATAATGCAAAGTAGTCCTTTGACCTGAGGCATCATAGTTGTCTTGTGGTTAGGTCCTTGATCTTTGATTATGTCAAAGTCACTCCATTCGCGGGTGTCCACGGCATAGTTGGGGTTAAGCCACTTAGCCATAGAGGCAAGTGAATGCGCAACAAGGGGTCTCTAAACTTCAAACCGTTTGAGAGAGAATACTCTATGATATGATTAATAATCTCTGGCCAGAGTATGAATGAGATTTAGGAAGTCGTTCCAAATCACATTCAAGGTAATCATATAAGTAAATGAATCACATTGGATAGTAGACATGAATAAACTATCAAACCAAACAATGTGATCAAGAGTATTGTATTAGAGAAAGACCGTATTGCATTGTAATCCTAAACTAAATAGGTTCTCCACCTCTTCTGATTAGCTTGGGTAACCATGACATACTGCTAGGTGTCACTCATGGTTTGTGGAAGCCCTAAACGTGTATAATCACTAAAGGGAGAATTGAAAGTAAGTTTCAATTCACAATTGATTTGAAAGAGTTCTAATCGCCCACTGCCTCGCTAAAAGGAACCTAATGGATCGTACACCGTGTAAGGTAGAGATTGAAGAAACAAAGGAGATGAGTAAGGATAATTAAATGATTTAATTATTTATGGCAAGGATTAATTAATATGTTAATTAATCAAACGAATAAAGTTCGTTAAAAGACCACGGGTTAGTTTTAGGCCTCAAGGCCCAATGGGCTTCGAACGTCAAGCCCATTGACTTAAGTTGTATGACAACTTACAACAACAACAACAACAACAAAGCCTTTTCCCACTAAGTGGGGTCGGCTATATGAATCCTAGAACGCCATTGCGCTCATTTGTGTCATGTCCTCCGTTAGATCAAAGTACTCAAGTCTTTTCTTAGGGTCTCTTCCAAAGTTTTCCTAGGTCTTCCTCTACTCCTTCGGCCCCGAACCTCTGTCCCGTAGTCACATTTTCGAACCGGAGCGTCAGTAGGCCTTCTTTGCACATGTCCAAACCACCGGAACCGATTTTCTCTCATATTTCCTTCAATTTTGGCTACTCCTACTTTACCTCGGATATCCTAATTCCCAATCTTATCCTTTCTCGTGTGCCCATACATCCCACGAAGCATCCTCATCTCCGCTACACCCATTTTGTGTACGTTGATGCTTCACCGCCCAACATTCTGTGCCATACAACATCGCTGGCCTTATTGCCGTCCTATAAAATTTTCCCTTGAGCTTCAATGGCCTACGACGGTCACACAACACGCCGGATGCACTCTTACACTTCATCCATCCAGCTTGTATTCTATGGTTGAGATCTCCATCTAATTCTCCGTTCTCTTGCAAGATAGATCCTAGGTAGCGAAAACGGTCACTTTTTGTGATCTTGTCTAGATTGCTCCGGTCATTAGTGTGGATAAGTATATAAATGGATAGAGATAGGAAAGCAAACACAAGATGTACGTGGTTCACCCAGATTGGCTACGTCCACGGAATAGAGGAGTTCTCATTAATTGTGAAGGGTTTACACAAGTACATAGGTTCAAGCTCTCCTTTAGTGAGTACAAGTGAATGATTTAGTACAAATGACATTAGGAAATATTGTGGGAGAATGATCTCGTAGCCACGAAACTTCTAAGTACCGGAGTGTGGTATCGTCTTGACTTGCCTTATCTGTCTCATAGGTAGATGTGGCATCTTCTCTGGAAGTACTCTTCCTCCATCCAAGGGTGGTATCTGTAACTGGTGGAGATGCACAAGGTAATGTATCAATTTCACTTGAAGCTTACTTGTAGTTTCATGCTTGCTCAAGCGAGATACAAACCATGTAGTAGGAGTCCCCCAAGTCGCCGAGCTGGGGGATCTGCTGAAAGAGGTGACAGACAAGGTAAGCAATCAGAGCTCCAGCTGATTGTTCACATTCTCCCTATCTTGCAGGCAGCATGAAGGATAAAGAGAAGAAAAATGAGGAGAGATGATATGGGATACTTTTGCTTTTGAAGAAGTAACTTTCCACAGGCTTATTCTTGAACTGGGCTGGAGGGTTTTCTGGTTTCCTCCAGAGTATAAGGCCGACTGAAGAATTTGAGGGTCAAAACAAGTCCATCAAATCTAGAGTACGTTCGACCCTGCTGATATGGGATACTTTTGCTTTTGATAGAGTAGTGGATGTATCGGCACGTGTGCTGTTACGCTTGTCTCCACATGCTTCCTTGTATCCTTCTCACTTGCCCTATCTGTTCCTCAGGAAGATGTGGTATCTTCCCTGGAAGCATAAGATGTTGAAGATGAGTACTCGAGAGCAATGCCAGGTAAGTAATCAGGTAAGGGGTTCCAGGCAGTCAGTTCCTGGCTGGAAGCTTGATTCCAAGTGTTGACTGATTGCTCTCTTTCTCCTTGTCTTGCAGGTAAGAACAAGGCCAAAGGAAAAGACAGGGAAAAAGCATGATATGGGATACTCTTGCTTTTAACCCTGATGATATGAGATATTCTTGCTCTAGTATAGCTTGTTTACAGAGGTATTATCGGGGGGAAAGAAAGCTGAATATTTCGAAAGGCTTTGTTGGGAGTGCCCTCTCAGATAAGAGAAAGGGTTGAGCATTTTTGCAGGTCTGCCTGTCCGTTAGGGATGGAAGTCGACATATAAAGGAGTCTCCCTAACATCAAGTAATAATGCTATTCCTTTACCCTGCTTGGTTATAGCACGGTAGTGGGAGCTGCCAGCTTCACATGTTTTAACTCTGTCAGAGCACTTTGAAAAAGTGGTTTGTGGTATTTGGAAAGCTGATGTTGCGTGTGAAGATTACAGACCTGTCGGGGGTCTGGCTCTCGAGATTCGGCGAACGATGCCTCTTCGATTTTTGAGAAAGCAATCCTGCTGGGGGTCTGGCTCTCGAGATTCGGAGAGCGGTGTCTCTTCGATTTTTGAGAAAGTAATCATGTTGGGAGTCTGGCTCTCGAGATTCGGAGGGCCGTGCCTCTTCGATTTTGGAGCAAGCAATCTTGTTGGGAGTGTTTTCTCGAATGTGAGTAAAGGTTGGGCATGTTTGCTAGTCTACCTTGCCACGAAGCACAGAGGTTGACACACAGGGACTTTCCAATTATCCAGCAGTGGTACTGTTCCTTTACCCTATCTTCGATTTTGAGAAAGTAATCATGTTAGGAGTCTGGCTCTCGAGATTCGGAGGGCGGTGCCTCTTCGATTTTGGAGCAAGCAATCTTGTTGGGAGTGTTTTCTTGAATGTGAGTAAAGGTTGGGCATGTTTGCTAGTCTACCTTGCCACGAAGCACAAAGGTTGACACACAGGGACTTTCCAATTATCCAGCAGTGGTACTGTTCCTTTACCCTCTCTTCGATTTTTGAGAAAGTAATCATGTTGAGAGTCTGGCTCTCGAGATTCGGAGGGCGGTGCCTCTTCGATTTTGGAGCAAGCAATCTTGTTAGGAGTGTTTTCTCGAATGTGAGTAAAGGTTGGGCATGTTTGCTAGTCTACCTTGTCACGAAGCACAGAGGTTGACACACCGAGACTTTCCAATTATCCAGCAGTGGTACTGTTCCTTTACCCTTGTGGGTAATAATATGGTAGCTAGACCTTCAAAATTTATGTGTCTAAACTTTGTTAGTGTTGTTTCTTCGCAATTCTTTTACCCTTCTTGGTCAGAGCGATGTAGTGAGAGCTGCAAGCTTCACGTGTCTCAACTTTGTCAGAGAACTTTGGCAAAGTTATCTGTGGTACCCATGAGCTACTGTTGCGTGTGGGAAGTGGGTGATTGAACAGGTGCTGACAAGGCTGGAAAAGTAGGTGCCTCTTCGATTTCTGAAATCGGCCCTCGTGGTCTCTGAGCAGCCCAGCTTTTGAGAAAGCAAGCCTCTTCGATTTCTGAGATCGGCCTTTGTGGTCTTTGAGCAGCCCAGCTTTTGAGAAAGCAAACACCTCTTCGATTTCTGAGATCGACCCTCGTGGTCTCTGAGCAGCCCAGCTTTTGAGAAAGCAAACGCCTCTTCGATTTCTGAGCAGGCGCCTCTTCGATTTCTGAAGCTTCGTCGGGTGCAGATTTTTATAGGGGCTGACATTAAGTTCCAAAGCACACTTGAATATCCACCAGTAGAAGCTCCATTCTTGCACTTCTAAGATCTTGATTTGTCCGACCTCTTCTCTCTTCAACACCTTTGAAAATGTCTGGCCCCTCCGACCGTCGTTTTGACTTGAACCTTGTTGAAGAGGCAGCCCCGCCTTCTCCAGACAACATATGGCGCCCATCCTTCGTCTCCCCTACTGGTCCTCTTACCGTTGGGGATTCCGTGATGAAGAATGATATGACCGCTGCGGTAGTGGCCAGGAACCTTCTCACTCCCAAAGATAACAGACTACTTTCCAAACGGTCTGATGAGTTGTCTGTTAAGGATTCTCTGGCTCTCAGTGTTCAGTGTGCAGGTTCTGTGTCTAATATGGCCCAACGCCTATTTGCTCGAACCCGCCAAGTTGAATCATTGGCGGCTGAAGTGATGAGTCTCAAACAGGAGATTAGAGGGCTCAAGCATGAGAATAAACAGTTGCACCGGCTCGCACATGACTATGCTACAAACATGAAGAGGAAGCTTGACCAGATGAAGGAATCTGATGGTCAGGTTTTACTTGATCATCAGAGATTTATGGGTTTGTTCCAAAGGCATTTATTGCCTTCGTCTTCTGGGGCTGTACCGCGTAATGAAGCTCCAAATGATCAATCTCTGATGCCTCCTCCTTCTAGGGTTTTGTCCAGTACTGAGGCTCCGAATGATCCCCCTCCGGTGCCTTCTCTTTCTGGGGCTCTACCGACTGCTGAGACTTCTCCTAAGCAACCTTTGTGAAGGCTCCCTCTTGTTTGTTTATTTTGACTCCAGTATATGTACATATTTGTAACTTATCGGGGATATCAATAAATAAGCTTTCCTTCATTTCAACGTATTGTGTTAAATACACCAAAGCCTTCTTCGCTAAGTTCTTTGAATTTTCTTTTGTTGAAGCTTGTATGTTGAAGCTTTGTGAGTGGAGCATATAGGTTGAGGTAGTGTTCCCTTAATTTCCCGAGTGAGGAAAACTTCTCGGTTGGAGACTTGGAAAATCCAAGTCACTGAGTGGGATCGGCTATATGAATCTTATAACGCCATTGTGTTCTGTCATGTGTCATGTCCTCCGTTAGATCCAAGTACTCTAAGTCTTTTCTTAGGGTCTCTTCCAAAGTTTTCCTAGGTCTTCCTCTGCCCTTTCGGCCCTGAACCTCTGTCCCATAGTCGCATCTTCTAATCGGAGCGTCAGTAGGCCTTCTTTGCACATGTCCAAACCATCGTAACCGATTTTCTCTCATCTTTCCTTCAATTTCGGCTACTCCTACTTTACCCCGGATATCCTCATTCCTAATCTTATCATTTCTCGTGTGCCCACACATCCAACGAAGCATCCTCATCTCTGCTACACCCATTTTGTGTACGTGTTGATGCTTCACCGCCCAACATTCTGTGCCATACAGCATCGCCGGCCTTATTGCCGTCCTATAAAATTTTCCCTTGAGCTTCAGTGGCATACGGCGGTCACATAACACGCCGGATGCACTCTTCCACTTCATCCATCCAGCTTGTATTCTATGGTTGAGATCTCCATCTAATTCTCCGTTCTTTTGCAAGATAGATCCTAGGTAACGAAAACGGTCGCTCTTTGGTATTTCTTGATCTCCGATCCTCACCCCTAACTCGTTTTGGCCTCCATTTGCACTGAACTTGCACTCCATATATTCTGTCTTTGATCGGCTTAGGCGAAGACCTTTAGATTCCAACACTTCTCTCCAAAGGTTAAGCTTTGCATTTACCCCTTCCTGAGTTTCATCTATCAACACTATATCGTCTGCGAAAAGCATACACCAAGGAATATCACCTTGAATATGTCCTGTTAACTCATCCATTACCAACGTAAAAAGGTAAGGACTTAAGGATGAGCCTTGATGTAATCCTACAGTTATGGGAAAGCTTTCGGTTTGTCCTTCATGAGTTCTTACGGCAGTCTTTGCTCCTTCATACATATCCTGTATAGCTTGGATATATGCTACTCGTACTCCTTTCTTCTCTAAAATCCTCCAAAGAATGTCTCTTGGGACCCTATCATACGCTTTTTCCAAATCTATAAAGACCATGTGTAAATCCTTTTTCCCATCTCTATATCTTTCCATCAATCTTCGTAAGAGATAGATTGCCTCCATGGTTGAGCGCCCTGGCATGAACCCGAATTGGTTGTCCGAAACTCGTGTCTCTTGCCTCAATCTATGCTCAATGACTCTCTCCCAGAGCTTCATTGTATGACTCATTAGCTTAATTCCCCTATAGTTCATGCAATTTTGTACATCGCCCTTATTCTTGTAGATAGGCACCAAAGTGCTCATTCGCCACTCATTCGGCATCTTCTTCGTTTTCAAAATCCTATTGAAAAGGTCAGTGAGCCATGTTATACCTGTCTCTCCCAAAACTTTCCACACTTCGATTGGTATATCGTCTGGGCCTACTGCTTTTCTATGCTTCATCTTCTTCAAAGCTACACCCACTTCTTCCTTCCGGATTCTACGATAAAAAGAGTAGTTTCTACACTCTTCTGAGTTACTCAACTCCCCTAAAGAAGCACTCCTTTCATGTCCTTCATTGAAAAGATTATGAAAATAACCTTTCCATCTGTCTTTAACCGCGTTCTCTGTAGCAAGAACCTTTCCATCCTCATCCTTGATGCACCTCACTTGGTTTAGGTCCTTTGTCTTCTTTTCCCTTGCTCTAGCTAGTTTATAGATATCCAACTCTCCTTCTTTGGTATCTAGTCGCTTATACATATCGTCATAAGCTGCTAACTTAGCTTCTCTCACAGCTTTCTTTGCCTCTTGCTTCGCTTTTCTATACCTTTCACCATTTTCATCGGTCCTATCCTTGTATAAGGCTTTACAACATTCCTTCTTAGCCTTCACCTTTGCTTGTACCTCCTCATTCCACCACCAAGATTCCTTTTGGTGTGGGGCAAAGCCCTTGGACTCTCCTAATACCTCTTTTGCTACTTTTCGGATACAACTAGCCATGGAATCCCACATTTGGTTAGCTTCCCCCTCTCTATCCCACACACACTGGGTGATTACTTTCTCTTTGAAAATGGCTTGTTTTTCTTCTTTTAGATTCCACCATCTAGTCCTTGGGCACTTCCAAGTCTTGTTCTTTTTTCTCACTCTTTTGATATGTACATCCATCACCAACAAGCGATGTTGATTAGTCACGCTCTCTCCTGGTATAACTTTGCAATCCTTACAAGTTATACGATCCCCTTTCCTCATTAGAAGAAAATCTATTTGTGTTTTTGACGACCCACTCTTGTAGGTGATCACATGTTCTTCTCTCTTCTTAAAGAAGGTGTTGGCTAAGAAGAGATCATATGCCATTGCAAAATCCAAGATAGCTTCCCCATCCTCGTTTCTCTCCCCAAAACCATGGCCACCATGAAAACCTCCATAGTTGCCTGTCTCCCTGCCCACGTGTCCATTTAAATCTCCTCCTATAAATAACTT